>NC_044496.1:47294135-47306635 GCF_902362185.1 Chanos chanos
ATCTGTTTCCCAGCAACAACTCTGATCTTTAAACCAGCACAACAAATCCAGCTATTTATAAGGTCATTACACGAGTTGTCAATGTATGAAATTCAACGGTGAGAGTGAAAAGAGAGAGAAGGGAGAAGTTGTGTGAAGAGAAAGAGAAAGGGAGAGACAGAGTCAGGTTTTTTTTTTTTTTTTTTTCTCTCTCATTTGGTTAGACATCTTGGTTTTTTCTCTTTTAAAAGGAGCTGTTAATGAAATGAAACGGCTGCTATTTGTGAAGTAAATGAAAATAACTCAGTGATGCAGAAGGTTCAAAGAAATGAAAGCTTTTAAGAGTGTGTGATGTGCTGCAGAGCCTGACTTTTTGTAATGTGATTAAAAATGTGCTCCATTGCTGTTCCGCTTCTTGCTCAGTCTCAGCAACAGCAGTGGCACTCAATGAATCTGAAGTCTAAACTTATCGTAGCAGTGATGTTTTTAATTACACTGCTCTAAACATCCTCCGGCGTCACGTTTCATGTGCGACAGCAGACACTCATCCGCACTCGAAAAGGAACGAAACTAACCCAGCTCTTTACGGTGGCTCAGCAAGAAGGGCTTGGGTTCGAATCCTGGCTGTCCTGTCTGTCCTTGCTGTCCTTTCTGTGTTGAGTTTGCATGTTCTCCCTGTGTATGTGTGGGTTTCCTCTGGGTGCTCCGGTTTCCTCCCACCACAAAGACATGCATGCTAGGATGAGTAGTCCTGTCAGTGACCTTTACCAAGGCACTGGCAAAAAGACATGGAGTTGGTCCCTGGGCGACGGCTGCCCACTGCTCCTTGCTCATAGTGTGTGTGTGTGTGTGTGTGTGTGTGTGCTCACAGGTGTTAGGATGGGTTAAATGTAGATGCTCCATTTCACTTCTCAGAGTGTGTGTGACAAACAGTACTTCTTCTTCTTTCTTCCAACATCTACACCAGCACAGACAGACATAGGTGTGTCTATGTTCAGTGACACGATGACACCCCCTCTCTGAATCCAAATTCACTCAGTTGACATAAATGGCTGAATGAGGGGGAGAAAAAAGACAGAGAATGAGAAAATGACTAAGTTGAATCAAAAAGGGGGGGGGGGGGTGTTGTGGAAAGTTTTTTTGTTATTGGGTTAAGCTTCCTCCTCTCTGGTGGGTACTTTTCAGGCTTCAATGGATGGCTCTTGCACCCTATCTGGCAGGGTTTTACTATTGAGCACTGAAGTCTGTCTTGCTCCAATGCCCACAGTTGTGGGCAGCCCTGCTTTTGGGCAGCTGGTTAACCCTGGCACATACAGACAGTCTGTCTGAGTTCCCATTAGCACTGACACACCTCATAACAACACAACACACTGCTCTCCCTCCCAGATGGATTAGCACCAACCTGCTCAGTCAGTTCGACTATCCTCAGGCTATGGCCAGGGAGAGAACAAAAAAACAAAACAAAACAAAAAAAGAAAAAGAAAAAAAGAACCAAAACAAACTAATGCTGTTTCCTACAGATTGCTGGTATGGGCTGCTGCTGTGTGTATCCCCAGCAGCCCTGTTCTCCCAGGGCATTTTCAGATTGGCGCGCGATTATGTCAGCTCAGGCCCTTCCAGACGGGGAGTTAAATGCAGCAGTGACCAAATTCCCTCAGCGCTGTTAATAAAACATGTTGGCTAACCATAACATCCTGTGGAAGATTTATAAAGACCTTCACACCTCGATCAGGACCATCTCTGCGGAGCCTATCGATCCGTCCGTGAGAAGTGCTCTTCCTTCTCATGCCTCTGCCTGTCTCCCCAGAGTCACCTTATTGCCCGTTAAGATCCATCAGTACCACTCCCCACACATGCCTGTAATCCCATGAATCAATTAAATATGCACATCTGTTCATCCGAGCTCCCATACGTCCCTCTCCTTTACAGCCCACATCCTTTCTTTTTTTCAAAGTTTTTCTGATCCGTTCTCCTCCTTTTCTCTCTCCCCCCCCCCCCCCCCCCCAATTCACTTTGCCTTACCTTTTACTCTTTCCTTGCCCTCTTTCATCCGGAGTTTCCCGGTCTCTGACGTGTACTGTAAGGTGCAGGGGTGGGATCGATGGGCAATGTGTTTTTCAGTGTAAGATGTACTGTACTGCTATACTCTGGCTTTCACATGATGAGAGAGCCGTGTATTGAACTCATGGGTCTCATGGGGCTTACATATAGGAAAGGTGATGATTTAGAGAGTGTTGGTCTCTGAAATGGTTTTTTTTTCTCTCTCTCTCTCTCTCTCTCTCTCTGTGTGTGTGTGTGTGTGTGTGTGTGTGTGCGCGTGTGTGTGCGTGTGTGCGTGCGTCTGTCATGCATACAGGTGGCCTGCATGCAGCTGATCAATGCTCTGGTCACGTCTCCAGATGATCTGGACTTCAGGATACATCTGCGTAATGAATTCCTGCGCTGTGGCCTCAAAAAGATCCTCCCGGTGAGATGCCCCTGCCCCTCTCCCCCTTTTTATAACCTTTGATTCACAAATCATTGAAGTTAATTTTCACTGTTTGTTTTGAAAAACAAATCTATCTTGCATACAAAATGAAAAAATCTCTCTACGTTTGGGGTCAGTTCACAGTTTAATGTGGATTTTTTATATCAGGGAATGATCTTAGGTGTAGTAGAATGAAAGCTCTATGAGCTGTAGAGATGACATACGTCTTTGATTTAGATCTGTGTTGATTAGATCCCCATTGAGAATGTAGATTTGTGTGCCTGTTTGATCCAGCCATCAGTCACAGCCTTGTTTATGATGCCGTTTCTCTCAAGTCAGTGTTTCTGCTTGCCCCGTCATTACTGTTATTATTACAATCAAATCGCCCTCATCCCACACATAGTACAACAGAGTTTATCTTCATTTACGAACAATTCATTCGGGAGTTTCAATAAATATGACATTATCTCTTAATTGTGAACAATAGCTTGTGAGTTCCTGCTATCCTCACAAATAATTTGAGGGGTAAAAAAAAAAAAAAAGACACACTATGTGAGATTGCTGTTGAAATATCAAACTAAATAAAAGCACACAGTTATGGAGAGGGTATGAGTGTTGATCTCCTACTGATTGTCTACTGATATTTTGTGCACTAGCTCTCTTTCTGAATATCAGTTTCCGAAGACAGATGGCATGCCCAGAGTGCAGGCCTATGATTGATAGCTGCAGAAATTGGGTTACATTTGGCTTTTTGCGTCTGTAAACTCCCTTGGCAATGATTTATACTGAAGTACTAAAGTGCACCATGTCAGACTCTTGCTCAGGATGCAGGTGATGCAGGTGTGAGGGAGGGAGATGGATTCTGAGGGGGGAGACAGAGAGAGACAGAGAGAGAGAGAGAGAGAGAGAGAGAGAGAGAGAGAGAGAGAGAGAGGGAGAAATTTCTCAGTAATCAGGTCGTTCTGTGTAGTGGAGTCTATAACTCTACACATTATCTTTATTTGTCTATGTGAAGTCACAACTGGCTCTTTTCTTTATCAGACCCTCAAGATTATTATTATTATTAGTAGTGGTAGTAGTAGTAGTAGTAGTAGTGGTAGTAGGAGTAGTAGTAGTGGTAGTAGTAATAGTAGTGGTAGTAGTAGTAGTAGTAGAAGAGTTAGTAGTAGAAGTAGCAGCAATAGTAGTAGAAATAGTAATGTTTTTTAGTGATGGGCTTGTTCTTTTGATGTTATCATGCAAAATCAGTGTGTGTGTGTGTGTGTGTGTGTGTGTGTGTGTGTGTGTGTGTTTGTGTTCTCATACCATCTTGCCGCATTAAAAAAATATACATGCACGTCTTCATTGTCATGTAAGGGTTTTTATTTTTATTTATTTTTTTTTTTATTTTTTATTTGTTTGCTAGTATCTTAATATTGGATATGTCTGTTTTATCTGTTTTCTTCCACCCTGCATTTCGTTTGCAGGAGCTGAAAGAGACAGAGGAGCTTGACATCCAGCTGAAAGTCTTCAATGAGAACAAAGAGGAGGATTCCATTGAGCTGTCACACCGACTCGATGACATCCGTGCTGAAATGGAATATCCTTTCTTTCTGTCTTTCTGTCTCTTTCTGTCATGCTCTCACTCTCTCTCTCTATCTCCTTCCCTCCCTCCCTCCCTCCCTCCCTCCATCTCACTCTCTATGACCCTGGGTTAATTTGGGCAGGATTTGAGATTCCATTTTACAATTCTCACTCGGGGCTTGGAGAACTCTGGCAGTAAACAAACCCTTTCACCTCCAGATTGGAGATGTCTCACGCCTTGGCCCCATACACGCACAGCCTCTCATTATACGCATGGCATGACCTCTTCACTCACTCCCGGCATGCCTCTCTTTACAAGCACATGGTCACTTATTTATTTGCCTATTTACAATCACAGAAAGGCAGTGATTCTATCTGCTTCTCATCTTGATCTGCCTCTGTAACTAACCTTCACCTTTTCGCGAGGTCCGTTGGAGAGGTCTTTCGGCTTTATCTAACATTCACTTCACAGTTTGTTTTGAGTTTTGATGACTATCGTCATTAAATTCTCTTTTAATAACAGCCCAAATTTACAACTGAAAAAAAAAAAAAAAAGTTTTTCACTCAGCCCTAGTTTAGATGCCCGGGCGATGCAGTGATCATTTATGGTGAATGGTGACAGGATCTTAGCCCTGCCTTTGCGTGTGTAGCATATATAAACGAGCCTTATTTAAAGTTCCACAGATGTTGCTTTCTCCGCCTTTTTTTTTTTAAACCCCAGAGAGAGGAGTGTATGACATTAGATAGTACCTAGAAGTAGCTGAGGTGAATGCTGTAGGAGAAACAGAGAGATCTCCAGGCAGGATTAATGATCTGCTTGAGCAAGCAACAAAATGAGAGGGCCAACGTTTGTTTCCAAGGACAATTTGCTATTGATCTGTAGGAGGTGTGCATAATACGCATGGCTTAGCACATCTCTCCTTTTTCCATTTTATCTCTCTCTCTCTCTTTCTCTCTTTCTCTCTCTCTCTCTTTCTCTCTCTCTCTCTCTCTCTCTCTCTCTCTCTCTCTCTCTCTCACCCTCGATCACTCACTCCTGCCTGAATCCAGGTGATCTCTGCACCCTCCCCTGACCTGGACCTTCCGTCTCTGCCTCGCTCCCGGCCTGCCTCATGAATATTAACAAGCAAGGGTGAGCCCTGGTTTAGTCCAGCCAGGTCTGGCCACTGAACTGACTTAGGCATTGATGAATATTAATGAATGGTTATGCTGGTATGATTGATTGACCCTCCCCTTCTGCATGCTCTACATCTCTCCACTGCTGCGCCAGCTCATCCGCTTCTCATGTTTATTCATTGTCTTACACCATACAGCGTTTGTACTCATATGTCAGGAATATGCACCGTCTTTGAGTGCGCACGTGTGGTTGTGTCTGACAGAAGGAGAAAGAGTGAGAAAGAGATCTTCCCCCCCCTTTTTTTTTTTTTTTTGCTTGTAGAGTATAACCCTGGCCAGCTGCTTTGCACGTCGATATAGATTCTCGGGAGTGACTATTTTTTTTTTTTTCCCCTTTGTGGAAATGGCAGGAATGTACCTCAGGGTTCTACACTTCAAACAAGGTTTCTTGTCCAAACTGAATCGCTGGGCCTGCATGAAGCCCATATTATATTTGTCAGCCTACACACCTTTTATAATCATCTACTATAACTGCTCCGCATAATGACCAGCTGATGACTTTGGGCAGTTACTTTGTTATTAAAAGTTTGTATAGTCTCCAAGCAGAATTGCAGAGGCTAATGCTGTTGATATAGCTCAGTGGATTAGTTAATATGGTAGCAAAAATTGAACCATGCAACGGAACACCATGATTCCTGAGTCGGTGAACACAAGGAAGGTGGGAAAAAAAAAAAAAAAAAAAGTGAGCTCGATATTGATGCGGAAGCTTCTCAAACAATGTGAGGTTAGCACAGACGGTTCTGCTTTTCATGTTTGCTATGCTCTGCGTTTGCTTTTTCTCCAACCGTTTTATGCTTATCTCTTACCTGTCCAAAATGAAACAGTCTTATCTGTTCTGAAGTTGGGTTTCTGTGCTTGACAAATGATTGAATTTACATTATTATTTGCAATTTGAGCTTAAAAAAAACGTTCTCTTTCATTCATGTCCACTGATCTGTGTTAATAAAACATAATGTAACATATATAGCTTCTGTCTAAAGGTCAGCGATCCGTGGACTCGTCTGCTTATCAAACGCAAACAGACACACAAACACTCCGCTCTTTTGTAGCACCTTTTTGTAGGAAAAAAAAAAAAAATAGGTGCCTCTTTTATTTACTGCTTGATGACCAGCAGCAATGAATGCAGGACCACAGACTGCGAAAAGGGAATCCAGCCCAGCCAAAGTATCGTCCCAGCCGTCAGCTTGTAAATATTTCAACAGATGCTGTCAAAGCACACACTGCATATTATGCCAGCAATCAATTTTTCATCTGCCTTTGCTTAAGACAGCACAACCCACAGACTCAACACCTCTTTCTAACTTCCGTCAGTAGTTTTGTTTACAATATTGTTTTGGGTATGCTCTGTTTTAGAGGAGTGCTTTTGAAAAAAAAAAGTTGTTGTTTTTTTTTCCTCCCCAATTTGAGTTGCCCAATTACCAGCCATCTTATTAGTGTTCGCTTCACAGAGATGACCACCCAGTCACAGTGAAGTTAGCACAGAGTCCCAGAAGGCTTTTCATTTGATGACGCTCATAAACAGAGGGAATATGAGTGCGACAGGCCTTTTTTTCGCATTTCAGTGAAAATGTTCTCTCTTTATTTTTTAAGTAGATGATGCAATCTTATGTGATAGATATTTCCCCAAGAATCGCCCCGACGTCTCGCTTGAATATTCTTATTGTTCTGATGGATTTCCAGAACTATTATGGTTTTAGGTGTACTTTGGATCTTTTTTGGTCAACGTCCATCTGTGCGTGTTTTCGTTATTTGAAAAACAGCAGACAAACAAACAAACAAAAAATAGCCATCAGTGTATTAAAAAAAAAAAAAAAAAAGGCAACTGAAAAAAAACATCTGCTGTTGCATCTATTTCAGACATTAAAGGCTCTTGTCCCTATCATCTGAGAGAGAACAAGCATTGAACGCATAATCAATACTCTTTGCAAGTCTGAGATCACACATTTACTTGTCTGCACGACAAAACACATACAATATAATATAACATGATAAGACAAGCATGTTTACGTGACTCGTTCCTTTTTTGATTGAAAATCGTTGAACGGCGAAGGATTTTATTTGATACGCATCCAGGTTCTTAGCTTGGCCAGACAGCTAAATCGCTCACTGTCTTCTTTCAAGTTGATTATTTACTTATGTTGACAAAAGAGATCTCAAAAGAGACTAGCTGGTGTGATCAGCTCTTGACTTTGGTCATCTGGAATGTGGCTCGTCTTGAACGTTGATTGATAAAGGTATAGAGCAATGGAGTGGTATCTTTAAGTGCAGAACAACTTCATTGCCTTTGATACTTTCACCAGTAAGCAATGTGAGGGTATTTCTAAACATTTCAATGGAAATTTTGATTCCGAGGAATTGAGCAAATATTTAAATGTTAGCACAATAAAGCTGTTCACTCTCTCAGATCCATCTGTAAAACAAAAAAACAACAACAACAAAAAAAACCCCAAAACAAAACAAAACAAAACAAAACAAAAATATATAAATGGACTGTGTTTTGTAAGCTGACTTGATGTAAACATTAAAATGTAATGCTGTTTCCCCATAGTTTCAGTTGGAAAACAACTACACTCAACATTTTATTTATTTATTTATTTATTTTTACTTGCTTGGTCTATAGTTTTCTGTCTCATTCTGTGAAAATGATTCTGTCATTAGACTTAGAGCAATTGAGATTATGGATGGGTTAAGGAATAGCGTAACATCATGGTTAATTGTTGAGGTGGGTGAAGGTGTTTACTTCATTTGGACTATGAAGCTTGGCTTCTGTTAGGCAGCAGTGTCCACTCTTTGTAGCTGACATTGTGTTGTAGCAGTATGGGCATGTATTCTGGTTCTGTCTCTTGCTTTGGATCTGTCAGTTTCCGCCCTCTGACAATGCTGAGATGGAGAGGTGTTATTAGGAAATAGTAATGGATGAAACAATGGATTTTCTCATGTAGAGCTCTCTCTGCTGGAGGCGTGGCTGTCAGAACTTGTTGCCTTATGTTTGCAAAATCGACACACCATAAATCAAAACACATAAGCAGGACAGATAGATAGATAGATAGATAGATAGATAGATAGATAGATAGATAGATAGATAGATAGATAGATAGATAGATAGATAGATAGATAGATATCAGACGGATGGACGGACGGACAGACAGACAGACGGAGAGAGAGACAGACAGACAGACAGATAGTGACAGGCAGATGTGTCTTTGTTTTATTTGTTATTTGGTCTATCAATCCCATGTTATTGTTCCTTAATTCTCACTGCACTGATATGAGTGAGGTATACCATCTCCTCTCCAACATGGTGAAAGACACAGCCTCCGAGACCTACTTCCTGTCCATCCTTCAGCACTTGCTGCTCATCAGGAATGACTACTACATCAGGTGAGCCTTGTTTTCTCAGACCCAGGTGCCCTGGGCCATATGCTTCCACAACTCTTCTCTGTCTTTGTTTTTTCTTTCTATATGAATCCGTGGACGCTACCTACTTTGTATTTAAGATGTTTGGTGCATTGTAAAGAAAGGGTGCATGGATTTGAAACTTCCTAAGAATATGGGACTAGTTACTCCAATCTTATAAACATCTGATATCCCTAGGAAGAGTGCAGTGCCTCATCAGTTGTTTTGTCTCCTACCACCAGTCCCTCACTTTTCAGAAAAGTTATTCAGAGGATTTTAAGATTATGTCATGTACAATTAAAATCATGTATCATTTTAGCCATTGGTTGTTATTCTTTAATCTGTCCAGTGCATTCGAACCCAGCCATGAAGAGACTGTATTTTAAATACAGCTAGCCGAGATAGTGATTGCGCATGACAGGTTTCCAATATATACAAAGAAAGTTGTATAGCTCTTTCTCTGGTACACAAAATGCTGAACAAGGGTTTAGCAGAACTGGTCTTAAAGTAATTTAAGAGCTGTTCATTTCTTTGGTGGAAGAATGAAAGATTGAAAGAAAAAAAAGTGCTAGAAGATGAGAAACAACACAATAACACCCAATTTGAACGTTTCATTTGAGTATGAATTGAAGTTTTATGTTGTTTTTTTTTTTTTTTTTTGGTTTTTTTGTTTTTTTTTGGGGGTTTTTTTGGTTTTTTTCCCCTCCCGTAGTGTGTGTGTGTGTGTGTGTGTGTGTGTGTGTGTGTGTCAGAGGAACTTGCATGGTGTCTCAGTTTCCCTTCATAAACATGTCAAGAACAGGGACAGGACAGCTCCTTTGAGGACAATGGCAGTGATCAATTCACTGCTGTCTCAGACCTTTTACATGGGTACAATTAAAAAAAGTGAGGAAGAAAAGAGAAACGGTAAAGGAGAGGATGATAAGGAAGGGGAATTCACTGTCGACACATTGCTCTTCACTTAGCTGCATGAATAATAGATTTCCAAGCTTGCTGGAGCAAGTGAGCAATGGAAAACACATTAACCAAGCATATAGAGCAAATTCCTCTTCAGCACATCTGTCAGCATCTGTGACTCTGACTCCATATCTGACCTGGACAGTCAGAAAGGATCACTACAAATGGCTCATTAAAAATGAACACACCTATTAAAATACATGACATTAAAAGTATGTCTCTACTGCTTTCAGTCCTGAGAGGAGCAAATATTTCCAGTTGTCACTCAGTTCTCCAGTTGCAGGCAGTTCTAGTCTCCCTGCTTCCTTAAGTTCATTATCAATACCTTTTTTTCTCCTTTGAACCTACTGAATCTTTTTATATATGGGATGAAATTGGTTGGTTGGAAAGTGGAGTGCATATAATATTAGATTAAAGAGGACCCTTAAGATCATTCAGAGCTTTGATGGCTGAGTCTTCAGGGGATGGAGTGAAGGACCAAGGCGCTGTCACCTCTCTCAGCAGACACAGAGAGCGTTTTCCATAGGTGTTGGAAGCACCATCATGATCAAAGCTACCAAAGAGCTGATGTTCCTACATACCAGTAACCCAGTTAAGTGATGAATGTCTTTCAAAAGACGTTCTTGAATTCACCGAACCAGTCCACCCACGGTGTCCTTCTCACAAATAAAATAGCATGTAAGAATCGGGATGCATGACCTTAACCCAAACCTCAGTGGTTAATTTGTGTTCCCTCTCTCTCTCTCTTTCTCTCTCTCTCTCTCTCTCTCTCTTTATGTATTGTATGTATGTATGTATGTGCGTATTTATGCATCTATGTATCTACCTATCCATCTATCTATAAACTTTATCCTTGGAGGGATCATTGTAGTCTTTGAGGTCATGCTACACAGCAACACATCAGAGAGAGAGAGAGAGAGAGAGAGAGAGAGAGAGAGAGAGAGAGAAAGCATATGGAGGGAGTGAGTGATGGGAGGATTAGATGGCTAAATTGGAGCAGGACAGGATGAGAGGAGTAAGAGGCAGGCGGGGAAGGTGCCAGACTAAGACTCTGACTGAAGCTGTGGTTAGGGCACATATGCTTTCTTCCCTGGTGGGAACTGACAGTTTTGGGTCAACTGTGTCTTCTCAGTTATCTCCACGATGCTGCCACCGCTGAGGACGCTGGAAAAAAATAGGGCGACTTATTGAGATAATAATATGGCGTACATCAACGACAAGCTAATACTGCTTTACAGGCCATGCCAGGCCTTGCCTTTTGTCAGGATTCAGTCTGTCTTCATGCTTATTAAACACTGGAATAACGGACATTACGTGTAGGAGAAACATGTAGCGTGTTTGAACGATTACAGTAATTGTATTTGTGAATGGGATCTGTGAAATTGCTTGAAATGCAGTGGATGGTTTCATATCCAGTCTGTAAAAGTTAACCAGAAACTTCTCTTTTAGTGCTAAAGTCTTCCCTTGTAACAGAATTTACTTTTTAAAGAAAAAACAAAAAAAAAAACACACACACACACACAAGAGATATTTATTGCATACATTTGCGATTAGTCTGTTGACATCCAACAGCGCTCCCCAGGGAAGAGGAGCAGGAGAAAAAAAGGGGAGTTTAAAAAAAAAAAAAAAAAAAAAAAAGAAGATGAAGAAGAAGAACCTGACTCCAGATTACCATTACGATCCTCAAAATAAGCAGTTGCTCAAAGCACTTAATTTATTTGGAGCTCATCAATGCCTCTGTCTCCCCTTGTATCCAGTGGCAAATGAGAACTTTGAGGATGCTTTGATTATTATTATTATTTTTTTATTTTTTTTTTTTTTCCAGTATGGTGGCAATGCTATGATCTCTGTCCACGGAGGTTCCCTGCCATGCTTTCAGTATCTCTGAAAAGCACGAAGAGGCACAGAGAGCCCACGACAAAATTAGAGCGCAGCAAATCCGACATCAGCACACTTCCCTGCCTCCTAATTTAGCCCTGTCTCTGATTTCCCTCTGGGTTTGGGGAAAAAAAAAAAAAACACATGCATGCATACACAATGATCAAAGAGGAGCCCAGCAAAATAAAATACACAGGCTCACCAGACAAAAGCACGTCCAGACAAATATACCCTTTCAAAAAAAGGCCTGCCGAGAATGGTGGAGCCAGATAGAATAGAACCGCAATGAAAGAGACAGACATCCACAAGTAAACAGAAACAGTTTCTCAAAAAGAAAGAGTTTAGTTGAACATATCTTGACAAACACAACATGCTTCTGTGAATATTATAGTTAAAAATTTTAATCAGTGCAGTCAACCCTTTTTTTTTTTTTTTTTTTTTTTTTTTTCATTTTTCATGTTCATGTTTTCGTTTACAGGTGCCTGTCTTCAGGAATTCACAAGTTTTCTTTGTTTTTTACTTTTCTCTCTATTTTTCTAAGCTTTAGCAGCCTTAATATTTGGTTGCATGGACTACCTGTACTGTAGGCTAGATATTCTTAGGGTGTGAGAATGGATAGGCCAGTCATACCTTTGCGTTGGCACACAAGGCACCTGGCTTGATCTTTCTCCATATACCAGTCTGTTTTGAGCCAGTATGCCTGAGCGCGTAACTGAGTCCAGGGCTTGTCACTTAAACCCAACATCACTTGAAATAACCCCAACTAACCTGAACAGGGATAGGGGGGAGGAAAAAAAAAAAAAGAGAAAAAAGAAGAAAACAAAAATTACCCAGACTTTATTATGTTGCACTGACCTGGAGAAGAACCGCCATTAAACTGAGCCTTACGTTAAGATTTTGAACCATGGACACGAGGTTTTTCATTGAAATTTGTCTAACATTTCACTGAGTGCAGGGGTAGCATAATGGCACATTTTTGGTCGAAAAAAAAAGAAAAGAAAAAAAACCATATCTGCAAAAGACATTCAAGGTCATGACTGGGGCATAATTATTTGTCACTACGGAACTTGGCTTAAATTGACAT
>NC_044496.1:47311635-47329135 GCF_902362185.1 Chanos chanos
CTTTGCGCATTGCCAAGGATTTTCCCAAAGATGAGTGACTATCATTAAGGGCCTTGGCAGCTTGGACTACCGCCCATTTTTACTTATTCATCAAATGGTCATCACATTAGTTACAGGGGAGCAGGAACGAGTCCAAAGCTGTGACCGTTGGATTTCGTTTTGTCTGCAATCCCAAGTGCTGCTGTTCATCTGCACCGGAGATATGTCGCCACTTCCTCCCTCCCTCTTTCCCATTCTTTCTCTCTCTTTCTTTTTCTCTTTCTCGTTGTTGTTCTTTTTCTCGCTCTCCTTCTCCTTTCGCTGCATTCATTCGTCACTTATTTTTGACGCCTCTGCACGTGTTCATGAGTACAGCCCTCTCCTTCTCTCCTCATCACTCTCCATCATTCCCCTCTTTTCCTCTACTCATCCATATGCCTCTTTTTAGGTTCACTTGCTTGCTCTTTCTCTCCTCTCTATCAACTCTTCCTCCTTTTCAGCATCCTCTAGCAGACGTTTTTTACGGTTTCCTCCATCCATCCGTATCCACGCCATCCCTGTTACTCTGCCCCTGTAGAAAACTCTGCTTTGAAGCCCAGTCATTTTTGTGCATTAACAGGTAGAGCAGCAAAGCAAAGCCCCGGGGACACAGACTCTCTCTCCCTCTCGCTCTCCCTCTCTCTCTCTCTTTCTCTCTCTCTATCTCTTCTTATTCACTCTGAAGACATGTTCAAAGCCTCACATCAACAGGCTTCTTCCTCTGCAGGGGGAACATGGAGAACTCACCCTGCAAGTGGAAGTAGGATATTATCAGGAGTGGCTATGAATGTCCCAGGGGTGTGTCAGTATACCTCAAATGGATATAAACATGTACGTTGTCTTTCACGTGTGAGGTACACTCAAGCTCAAATTGTACAGTTTATTTGACATACACTGCTAAAGTGCTCTTGAGGTGTCTCTAAATTAAAAATCAGTGTTACAGCAGAGAGAGAGAGAGAGAGAGAGAGAGAGAGAGAGAGAGAGAGAGAGAGAGAGAGAGAGAGACAGAGACAAAACACATACGTAACCTGATGGAAGTACCATGAGTGGCATTGCACCATACACCATAAGTGTTCGCTCCCAGACACTCCTCTTGCTCTCTCTTTCTCTCACACACAGGTGTTCTTACTGTCCCTTATGCCTAGATTTACAAACAGATTCATTAATGCAGTAACACGAGTGAGTTTAGTCAGCTCCATTAACACTTAATGGCTGCATCAGGACACATTCCACAACTGAACATTTGGGAAAAAGAAAAAAAAAAATCACTATATCTCTCATTACTCATTTTCTTTGAATTACTAGGCTATCATGGGTAGTGTTTTGGTTGCCGTTTGAAGAGGACAATAGGATTGCTTGAACTCTGTCCACAGATTGTCCTCTGTTCATGTCAATACTCAGTTTAGTCTGGACACACAGACAAAACAATCCGCAATTCCATTAGACAGCCACTTTTCCTCCAACACACATTTGTGCAAAACCATTATTCAGTGGGGATAAGCATCTTGGCGTCTGTGTGAGAGTAAATCTAGTCAAGTTTGCTCATCAAAGCTACTGTGGCATAGGGAGAGATCGAATATGAATGACTTAGGAGTTCCATTCATCTGTTACACTGAGATTGTGTGGAAATGAGGGAGAGAAGTGTGTGACAGTGTGTGCCTCAGGTCTTTGCTCTTCACCCTACTCGTCAGCTCTGGTGACGAGATTTGGGAGTGTATATCATTATCGAGCAGGCCTTGCTTTTCGATTTGTTTGTTTGATTACTTTCTTGCTGATCCAGTTGGGTTACACATAAACATCAGCAAAATAAAACAAAAGTAGACAAGGAAGTCGGTTTTTAACCATCCTCCCTAACCATCCCCTCCTTAACCATCCCTCTCACACAAGGTGTTAAAAAACAAAAAACAAACAAACAAACAAACAAGCAAACAAAATACCCTAATATCTTTAAAACGAATGAGTGTTAACTAACTAATGCAATAACTTGTTTT
The DNA here is from genome assembly GCF_902362185.1 of Chanos chanos. NCBI lineage: Eukaryota > Metazoa > Chordata > Actinopteri > Gonorynchiformes > Chanidae > Chanos > Chanos chanos. Next base: position 47,313,645 of record NC_044496.1, read on the forward strand.
GGACTCAATGGCTATAGAAGTGCAGTCTATTCAGTATTGTCTTAATAGGTTTAATAACCTTTCAGAGTGGGCAATTTTTTCCCAAGTAGGAGAATGTGTAGCTGCTATTCTTATTGAATCAAATCAGGTTTCTGGAGATCAGTGGAGTCATTGTGACATCATAGAGCCGGTGTCACGTAGACCGTTGCCATGTGGTGTGTGTTGTTGCCATGGTCAGTGCCATGGGAAAGATCCAGAACAAACACTTCACCCTGACCCGTCTCAATGCTTAAGATTCACGGCACATACTCTCACTGTTCAAAAACCACTCCCAACCACAGAATCACAATATTATTTTTCACAGAAATAACAATGAGTTCTAATGAGGGCTGAAAAACAGAATTATTTATAATGCATTTTGTATTTCATAACCACTTCAGTCAAAGAAACTAAGTCTGAAAATCTAGAGAATTTAGGAGATTTTTTTTTTTTTCTCTCTCTCTTTTTTTTTTTTTTTTAATTTTCATCCATGTATGTGATTTTATGTAGCCCTTGACATCCACGGCATTTGAAGCTGAATTGAAGCGCACATCAGCTAGTAAAAGGGCTATGATAACCACAGTTAAATGGAGATTTTTGTGCAGGCCCAGGGATATAAAAGTTTTCATCTCTTTTTCCATTATGCATACTTAATATTTAATATTGTATACCCAGCACTGAGATGAAATACGAAGATGGAAAAAAAAAAGAATGCCCACACAAATGTTTTTCAGTACTTTTTGCTTGCTGTCATTGAAATAGCAGAGCTCCCCCCCCCCCCCCCCCCCCCTTTACTTATTCATTCTTTTGTTTGTTTGTTTGTTTGTTTGTTTGTTTGTTTTGTTCCCTCTTGCTCAGGTTTTGAGACCATTGTGAAAGAATACAGTGTCTGTATGGTACTAAAAAAAAAGAAAAAAAAAAAGTCCTTTCTCATGACTTAATGAGTAAAATAATGAGGGGGATATGACATGACATGAAAGAACACGAGGAGGGAGAATAAGATGCTTCTAAAAACACAAAGCTTCTTCATGGTTCCTGTGATCATCACAGTCCTCTTTCAGCCTTTCACTACTGCTGTTTTAGTCTCTGAAACAGCTGCCTTCAACTGCGTAGTTTATGTACAAAACCATTCTGTCAACACACTGATAAATATTTTATTATGAAAGTGACACTGAATACTGTTGCCTTTAATGATTCCATACTGATTTCTTTATTCGTTCAAGTGCTCTAGTCTTATTACACCTTGTCTCTAAATTTTAATGTTTTGGCTCTTTAATGTGATATCAATTTAGTCTGTTCATACGGGTTTTTTAGTCTTACATTAGCTAGTGTTTTTTATTCTAATATTCTAGTCTTACGGCAACGGACAGGAATGGCTATTATAATATAACTGACATGACTACCTTTTTAAACATACTGGGAAGAGTTTTTATACTATGCTGTCATCCTTTAGTGAATTTTAGAAAGTTTCTCAGTCTCCTTGTGGAACTTCCGCAAAACAGAGGGAAAGAGCAGAGTGGAGGCTCCATGTCAAATTTCACTTCATTAGTGAGACGACATGAAGATGTCCAGGAGCACTTTGTTCAACTGGCAGTTCTGCCTTCATCTGACAACTCTCTAACCCCACCCCGACCGCCAGTCCCCCCCCCCCCCCCCCCCCCCTTTTCTAAGTGGTATTTTCACGTGATAATATTAATGTGGATATCCTTATATCCTTATAAAATACTAACTTGATATTAACTTGATATTAGCGTAAAGCCTTTGTTGCTGTCTTTTCTGACTTTTGCTTGTTTTAACCCCTTAACAGTCATGACCGCTCTTCCTTATTGTGCCTCCACAGACGTGGAAAGAGAGGAACCCCACCTCATCTCTTTTCACCTGCCATCAATGTCTGCTCTGGGACGAAAACGGTGGTTGTCCCTTTTGCTCATGTCTGGCTAACCAACCTTCAACTTTTCTGTAACCCTCTTCGTCTGTGTCTTTCCATGTGTCTGTCTATGTCCTTCACATATCCAGTTAACTAGTGAGAGAGAAAAACTCAAAGAGGCTGAGAAACGTATCAGCGAAAAGGATGGACAGGTGGGTATTCTCTCGCTCTCTTGCTCTCCCTCTGCATCCAGGCTCCCGTCTCTGTCCCCGCATGCTGATCGCTGGCATTCCTCACAGCTCTTCAAAAAAAACCAAAAAACAAAAAAAAAACCCTGAATAGGCTGTCTTTCAGCTCCCAGGCCTCATAACACACTGACAACTCTACCCCTTACAAGTCTACCCCCTATTAAACCCTGGTAGATGGTGACGGTGGTGATTGACCAGTACGTGAATCGTGCCCTTGAGTGACAATTGCATGCTACTTTTCTGGTATATGCTTCCTGAATCAAATAATTTAAGTCACCTTAAAGAAGCATCAAGCACATCATACAATGAGGTTTTTTTTTGTTTGTTTGGTTTTTTTTTTTACTGAAGTGAAAAGGAAAAGTTAATCTTTCGATAGCGTAGCATTGTAAGAAAAGCTAATGCCAGGAGCCTTTTCCCCTAAAATCACACTCTAATTTCCTTTAGTAAACCACTTGTGTTATAACTGCACTTGGCTTCAGTGATCATGGTTTCAGTCAACATTTTTGATAGAATAGCATAGGCCATAGTAGATTGTTTGAATGTGAGACTCTGATGGCATTTTAGCAGTTTACTTTGCAAACAGTGACAAATGGGAGTTCCCTCTTCCCCTGATCAAGATAGAGACTGCACTCCAGAGACAACAAGAGTGGAATCACACTCATCACTTGTTTGACTCCGTGGTGTTTATCGTAACCCACAGGAGTAAACAGTTACTAATTGAATTTCGTGGGAGCTCATCAAAGATGAGATGGGGAAAGTTTAATTGTGTTGTGGGCCCAGTTAATTATCTGAGTCATGAGTCTCCCTGCCAGTCATTCTCCCCCTCTCCAATCCACTGAGGGGAGTGTAACAAAGGGGGAAAAAAAAGAAAAAAAAAAAGATGGCGACGTCATAGTAGAAGGAATAACCGAGGAACCAATCGAATGTTTAACTAAATCGCAGTCAATTAAAGCCTCATCTCCCAGTATTATAGTTACCATGTTGAGAACTTAAAAATGCTGTTGTCTTTCATAATTAGTCTTTCAGCTCCACCCACCACTTGTGTTGAGGTGTGAACACTCCAGGTTTCTCCGTTTTCTCTGGCCCTGTCTCCACTCATTAGGGTCTGGGCTACAGGTGACGCCTGTGAAAGCCTCACAGTCTTGATGTCATAAGTAGTAACACTCATCCCTAATATTGGAAGCTCCACACAGAGGGAGGGAGGGAGAGAGAGAGATAGAGAGGGAGAGAGAGAGAGGGAGGGTGAGAATGACAGGGGGTTGGCTGGACATAATATCACAAAATGAGAAGCTTGTTATAAGGTTTTAAATGGTCTGTGTGGTTCTCTGACACCTTTTTTCATTTCTCCTCTCTTAAACAATTCAGTGTATAATTATGCTTACCATAATGCGCTATAAAATAGGGCTAGCCTGCTACTTTTTTATTAATCTAGAGCAGGGGTCTCAAACTCCAGTCCTGGAGGGCCGGGGTCCTGCTGTTTTTCTTGTAGATCAACTAAATAGAATCTCTGATTGGCTGAAGAGTGTCCACACCTGTTTTCAAGGTGAAAATCAACAGGTAACTAAGAGGTGAAAACAAAAATCAGCAGGACCCCGGCCCTCCAGGACCGGAGTTTGACACCCCTGATCTAGAGTTTAAAGACAACGGCGACTTAGCTTCAGGAGAAGTGCTTTGGTAAATGAGGAGACTTTTATTATTTCACTTTTGTTGAGAGAATAAATAGAGAAATAAAAGTCAACTTTGAAAAGAAAGATTGAATTTCAGTTGTCGAAAGGTCAAATCATATCTCCCTTGTGAGGGCGCTAATTGAACCATTTGCATGTGTTTTGTCTCTAAATTGTCTTCCCGCTCCCTTTATCGGTAGTTTCAAATACCTGTTTGGGTAGTACAGGCACCAGCACAAGCCAAGCTTGTCAAGGTGTAGCTTCTCTGTGTCTTATCAGCGCAAAGCTTCATTTCACCCTTGTCTCCCACACAATACTGTTCCCTTTTAAAAGCCATTTTATGAACTTCTGAAAGGTGGAAAACTGTGTTTTCTTATCAAGCGCTAAAGCCAAGACCTCTACAACTTTTTGCCACAAAACATTAGACCCATCAAACATTTAGACAAAAAACAACATATCTTGTGAAAGAAGATAAAAATGCAGACCCTGCTGTTTCTGTTGGATAGATCAGGGTTAAGGCAAAAACTGAAACTGCTCGTTACTTTGGCTGGATCAGGTGGCTGAAATCTATTCATATGCTTAATCTATTAGCAAATTACAGAGGCAATTTACATGTTAATTAAGCTTAATGGTTTACTTTCATCTGTCACGGTCTATGATTAAAGCAGATGATTCTGTCCACACATGGCACCTCCTATATTTCATATTGAACTAAATAGATGCCCTCAGTGTCATTTTGACCAGCAGAACTGTATTTGTATGAGTTGTGTATGAACATAAATCTATGATCATGGAATGATTAACAGGCATCATATCAATCATGCGGATCAAAAAATCACAGCCTATCTCCACGTATTTGTTCTTCCCTTTTGTTTGTTATTTAGGAATAATTTGGACATTCTTTGGAGAAGCCCTGAAGTGCCTTTGTAGTGTGAATGTCCTGAGAAGACTAGGATGCAATTAATCTGAGTGTGTGTGTGTGTGTGTGTGTGTGTGTGTGTGTGTGTGTGTGTGTGTGTGAGTGTGTGTGTGAGTGAGAGAGTGAGTAAGGGAGAAAGAGAGTCACACAGAGTTCAGCCTTTTCTCACCTCATCCCACTGCTCATCACACGTCCCTTATCCTTCCTGTCTGAACATCTGCTGCAGGACACACGCACGCACACACACACACGCACACATGCGTGCACACACACGCACACACACGCACACACACACACAGCCACCTCAAATCAGTCACTCATATGCTTTTCCTCACACTCCCTCCTCCCCTGAACACACACTCTGAACTTGTCAAATAGCTCCTTTGAGAGCTTCATATTTGAAAGGCGACCTTGTACATCTCACTGGAGGCTGGCAGGCATGTCTCTAACATATTCAACCTGCTGTTTATTTATTTACATATTCAATGTGTCCCAATCGCACTGCGGGAGAGGAGTGGCCCAGTTTCTGCAGAGTTGAGAACAGGCGGTGGGCAGCCTCTGAATCTGACCGGGGTTGGATGTTGGTAGTGGAGCAGTCACAGTGATGCTCCTGCTACGCTGGGGAAACTGCCCAGGGGATGACCGAGTGCCACACTGTGCTTTTATCAGCTACACACATACACACACTCCCACTCACACACATATGTTATTTTTGGGATAGTATCTAAACAAGACCATCGCTGTCCTTTTTAAAGTTAAGTTTTCTGATGTAAAACAGTATAGCGTGGAACCTCTGTTTCCCTCTGACCCATTAGTCAATGTTTCTGCCCCTAGAGTGGGTGGTGTTATGCATGTTACAGTGCTAAAAGCTCCAGGATCTGCTTCTGAGATCTGAATGTAAGCGCTTGAGGGTGTCTTGTGTCGTCATGGTGTAAACTGGCTCTAGGTCTGTTAGGATGTTTTCATGAAACACAGTTTGTCTGTTACTAGGGAAACTTTTGTTATTATGCTTTCAGAAAAGCATCATTTTTGAAGATCAGATTTGAAATATTCCTATTTAGTAAATTTTGGTAAATTTTAGTAAAAACTGAATTACCCAATGGACCTGTGAAAAACCCCAGTGTCCTGGATCTGAAAGTTCTCAGCTTCCAACCTCTAACTTTCTTTTCTTGCTTCTCTAGATTGCAGCTGGTCCTGGGGCAGCAGGAGCAATTCCACCCCCACCAGGGGGACCTGGTGCTCCACCTCCACCACCTCCCCCACCTCCTCCACCTCCGCCTGGAGGAGGACCACCTCCCCCTCCACCACCTCCTCTTCCAGCCTGCATAGGCATACCTCCACCACCTCCACCTCCACCAGGTTGTGGACCCCCAGCTCCACCTCCACCTCCTGGGGGAGGACCTCCGCCACCTCCTGGAGCCCCTGGCCTCCCACCACCTTTTGCACCACCTGTTATCAAATTGCCATATGGGCTGGAGCCTAAGAGGACCTACAAACCTGAGACGGCAATGAAGAGGGTCAACTGGTCCAAGGTATGGCAGAGGGAGATATTGATATTAGGGGGAAAATGACATTTGGCTTACACTGATTAAATGTACAGTTGTTTTTATTCCAGTTTTTATTCTTTAATGTGTACGCCATATATAAGCTAGTCAAAGCACTGGATTTATGTAGAAAATTAGATTTTATAAGGTAGTTTTTGACATATTATTATCATTAGAGCTGCTCACAGTGCACAATGTGTAAACATAATCCACAATCCAGTGATTGCAAATAGCCAACTAGCAGTATGCAGAGAAAATCCGCGTCTCTGACCAACATTACTGAGACTGACTATATGTGTCATATTCCTGGTATTGTAATATTAAGAGAAGGAAGCTGGGGTAAGTGCACATGAGAATTGAGAATCGAGACAGTCGCACTCAAAGAGACCAAAAGTATCATTGTGAGTTGGCAGGGAAAAAAAAGTGAAATATGGAGAACAGTTTATGAAAACTAGTTTTGAGAATTGTTCGAATAAACTTTTCGTTCTGGATGCAGGGATGGCGTGCAATTGTGAACGGTGACAATTTAGACTGAGCTTACTTCCAGTGAGTGGAAAGGGAATGAAAAATAAAAAAAAAAAAAAAAAAAAAAAAAAAAAACAGTTTCTGGAGAGTCTACAATTCAAAGCCTATGAGAACACTCAGCCTATTAAGGCGAGCGTTCAGCCGTGGTCCTCGTGACTCTGCGCTCTGCATCCCTTTCTCAGTGATCATGCCGTAAACACTTCCGTTAGCTCCAGTGTCCTTGCTCAGCCACACTTGTGGCATAATTGAATTTGAAAAAAACAAAACAAAAAAACAATGCAATGTGTTGTGTAACTTTCACATTTAGATTCATATTTACCATTTCAGTAGGCCAGCTACTTAATATTTATTTATTTAATTGTTTGTTTATTTATTTATTTATTTTCTTTTAATTTACCACTAGTAACATATCCATTGCCTTAGGGGCTATTAGAGCTTCAGACTGGATTAAAATAATTGTTTAATGCTTGCTCTTGGCTCTTGACCTTGTGTTAATATTGTGTGTTCAAAAAAAGAGGGAAAAAAAGGGCTAAAGCTAGTCTACTGGACATTTTAACATCATTTCATAGGATGCTATCCATCGTTAACACTGGAATATAAATGTATGGCTCACCTAGCTCTTAAAGAAAAAAAAAAATGCGTCCATTCTTCCAACTAAAAAAGGCATATTTGCTGTTACAGATATAAACAGTGACCTACACATTATTTTTAAGGAGAACAGTATTTTAACCACAGCTCCACAGTGATAGGTTTCTAAGTTGTATCTCTGGCTTTGTAAAGTCGCAGGTAGATTAAAGATTTATTAATTTACCATATACAATATGTCTGAAAGGCCTTGCAGTGACATCATGCACTGTCTGAATCACATACATACCGAAGTATGGGCTGAACAAGGGATAGGCGACTTTTTTTTTTTAAGAAATTATTACAGTTCATAGAAACTGGGACTCCTCTGTGTGTGTGTGTGTGTGTGTGTGTGTGTGCGCGCGCGCGCGCGTGCTTAACTTTAGAAACATCTAACTCTGCTGCCCCTGTGCTGTAGGGAGTGTGTGTGGGAATATTCATCTGTCTAGGTGCGTGGATATAGATCAGTGAATGAATGGAGTACTCCAGGGCTGAACGATTAATCGATTTCGAATCGAAATCGCGATTTGAAACAATGCGATTAGCAAATCGCAAAGGCTGCGATGTATGATATATGCTAAGCAGCGCATCTGACCCAGGGATTTAAAGTGTCATGTCAATGATTTTACAAATTTATGCCGTCCTCCTTATGTGACAGTTGTGCTTACCAATCGGAATGGCCGTGCTCCTCGCGTACCAGTTATGCTCACCAATCAGAAGTGACTCAAGGCGACTGCGTATACGCCCACCAACAACAAACATGTGAAACTCAAGGAAAACGTTACATTCGTGGTCGGGAAAATGGCCTCCGCCGAGCTAGAAGCAACGTTGAACAAGTTAGTCGAGAAGAAAAGCAGCACTTCGGTGGTATGGGGCAGGGTTTCCGCTTTGATTTTTTCTTGCCGGTCCGGTGTTCGGAGAAAATTTGTTTTACTGGACAAACTTGAGACTTACCGGTCACGGTTCAATAACAATCTATGTTACAAACGCAAATATAATGTAGGTTACATCTAGGTTGACGAAAGAATGACAGCGACCTCAAATTAGTTTGACTATTTAATGAACAGTAACGATTGAGCAAAACCTCAACATTATCAACATTTTTTATTTATCCATTTATTTATTTATTTTTATATTTATTTATTTGTTTGTTTGCTTATTTATTCAGGTTAAGGCTAGGCCTACATGACATCAAATGTAGGCTGCTAGGTAACATCTTATTTTCTCTTTCTCATTGCGGCAAAGTCCCCTGATGCCGACTTTAAACCAAACGTATCCAGTTTGTCTTTGCAGCTCGCAACGCACATAAGCGTTTTGTATGACCGTTATTATGTTCTGTGCCTATTAAAAATGTAAGTCTAAATACATGTTGGACGCAGTTCATATCTTTAAGTTCTCATCCTTGCATTGAAATGTAGAGCAGTTAATATTTTGATGGTATCTCATGTGGTAATGCTCCATCACATGTTTTAAATCTATCACACAGTGAACACTGGACTGAAGCTTGACTTTAAAAAGTTACATTGCAAATCAAATCACAATCGCAATATCTGTCAGAAAAATCGCAATTAGATATTTTCCCCAAATCGTTTAGCCCTAGAGTACTCTGACACTTTATCAGTCATCCATTAAATAATTCTCAGGTTTATCTGTCATCTTGTTCAGGCGTACATCTTAAACAGGAACTAACTGAGGAGAACACACACCCACCCACACACAGTTGCACAGATACACAGGCTGACAATAAGATTAGACTCAGTGTGGAGATGTTAAAAAAGTTAATTGAGAAGTTAAGCGTTCATTAGAGAGAGAGAGGGAGAGAGAGAAAGAGAGCGAGAGAATCTGTCCTTTTTTCATCACTCACAGGAGCCTTCTCCATCTTCTCTAACAGTAGAATAACAGTGAGGAAAGGGGGGGGGGGGGGTGGAAAAGTAGCTAGGAGCTGTAAAATAAGGCGATTTTTTTTTTTTTTTTTTAGCTTTTAAGCATATAACCGATTTTCAAACCGCCATGCAGGAGGAGATTGTAGCCTGGAGGTGCTGTAATGTAATTTGTCCTGCGGTTAGAGCTTCTTCACTTGGGAGACCCACCACATTTTATGGCAAAGTAAATGATTGCTCAGTCTGAGTCAGAGCTTTTTGGAGCGTCGTTGATTCTGCCCCGAAAGCAATCGTTTTCCAAACTGACTTTGGAGCGGTGCAACATTTTACATCAGTTTAAACAAGAGAGAGGTCACCCTGCCCTGCTTGCCTCACTGAATCCTGAGTTAATTAGTGTGTTTGGAAGAGCCTTGCCTCTTTTTTTTTTTTTTTTTTTTTTTTTTTTTTCTGAGGAGACTACTTAGAGCCGATTCACTGTAACAACCTTCTATGCGTCACAATTATCCTTAACCATGCTGAGATATTCATGTCTCTCTCTCTCTCTCTCTCTCTCTCTCTCTCTCTCTCTCTCTCTCTCTCTCTCTCTCTCTCTCTCTGGCTTAGCGCACTCATGACCTAAGGGCAGGTTTGATGTCTCTTTGTGCTGGGATGGGGGTAAATGGGATGCTTGGCTGCGAGCAATATGTATCTGACTGTGAGAGCTTTCATCCATATACAGAATTAAGTCTTTTAATGAACTGAGGGAAGAGACTGAAGAAAACGAACAGGGCAGGCAGTGTATGTGTTCACGTCTATATATGTGTATATGTATATGAACACATATGTATATACACATGTATAGCTATATGACGTATATGAATGTGACATATATTTTGATCGCTCCATCTAGCCTTATGCATATTTTAGTTGAAGACATTGGAAGATGCTTGATTGATTTAGCTCTCTCACCATTTCAGCTGTGACAGCAACCACTTCTGTATTTATTCTGTATTTATTAATCGGCATCCAAATGAAATGAAACCAAAGGAATGCTTCTGTTTTAATGATTTAATTTCCAAGCACTCAGAACTGCTCTCAGAACAGAATTAATATAACGGTATTTTAAATAGCAATTCAATGTGACAAAAAAAACAGCTGTAACAATATAATTTTTGAATTATCTCTTGACTGAAACATATGCTTTCTAGAATGATGTAATGTACAACTGCTGATGTATTCACAGAAAGAGACACATAGAGAAATAGTGAGGTGGGAGTGGTTGAGTTAGCCCTCTATGCAGTTTCTCCCTTTTCTCTCTGTCTCTCTCTCTCTCTCACTCTTTCTCCCTCCCCCCCACCAAAGGTAAGAAGCTGCACTAGTGTGTCAGTCAGCTAAGTCTCATCATCACTTTCCTTTTTCTCTTCTCTCAGAAACAAAAAGGACAAGTTACCTTTTAATTAAAGCTACAAACCCAACACACATATACACACACACCTAAACACACATATACACACATGCTGACACAGTATGTGTGGGTGAGACATGATTGCTGTAACAGTGCTGGTGTTGATACTATGGAAACCCCACACAGTAAAGTGAGAACTTGTTTTTCAATTTTCTTTCTCCCTGAATTAGTCATCAAGAGCTTTTCAAGCCTGTGGTTCAGCTAAGGTCTAGCAGCTCAAAATTATTCAGCAAATTCTCATATTCCTAGACTGTGTGTGTGTGTGTGTGTGTGTGTGTGTGCGTGTGTGTGTGTGTTTGCATGTGTGTAATGGAGCTTTTTCTGTGTGTGGTTGCAGATAGTGCCTCAGGAGATGGCAGAGAATTGCTTTTGGATCAAAGTCAAAGAGGAAAAGTTTGAGAACCCGGACCTGTTTGCTCAACTCTCCTTGTATTTCTCCTCCAAATCCAGAGGTATGCCACTCTATGCTCTCTCCACTTCCCTAATTAACCATACACACAGACACACACACTCATACACCACTAATTTAGATACAGAAGCTCTGGGTGGCAACAGCTTTCATCTGTCTAAACTGTAAGAACCCGTTTGTCTCTGTGAAATCTTAATTATCTTTAGAAAACTCCCACCCTCTCTCTGTCTCTCTCTCTCTCTCTCTCGCTCTCTCTCTCTGTGTTGTTAGTGAGAGAAGTTGAAGATGAAGATCTGTCTTTTTTTCATGCACTGTTTCTATATTAAGTGTATTTAGGCGATTTAACTTAGAGCTGATGCACAGTGTCCTTTTCTGTGGCCAGCAGCATGTTTAACTACATGTTTCTTTCATCTCACACACTGGCATGACCTAAAATGTGCACCAAATTACTCAGTGCTTGTAGAATATTTTCTGTTAGTTATTAGTAAACAGGTAGGCCTATTTGTCATTAAATCAACATTAAGGTGGAGATGTTCAGACAGCTTTCATTAGTAAGCCATTTGTAAACGATTAGTGAACAATACACTTCCTATTAGTGAACCTTGTATGAATATTTATACATTATTAGCAAACCATATATATATATATATATATATATATATATATATATATATATATATATATATATGTGTGTGTGTGTGTGTGTGTGTGTGTGTGTGTGTGTGTGTGTGTGTATATATATATATATATATATATATATATATATATATATATATATATATATATATATATATATATATAAACATATATAGACCATTTATATATATATATATATAAACATATATAGACCATATATATATATATATATATATATATATATATATATATATATATATATATATATATTACACAGAGTACATGTCACAACAATCCCCTGTCCCATATGCATGTTCTGTGGACCAGAACTTCCAAAAGCATATTGTCCAAATGCCAGTTCAGCCCTGCAACTTGATTATAGAGAGAGAGAGTAGTGCAGAAGACTATAAGTGCTGGCCTTTGAATGTGACATAGATATAGATATTTCAAACATTTGTCAGAACCTGTTGATAATGGAATATCAAACGCTTTATTTTGATAATTTGTATGTCGATGTGTACTGGTGGACTGTCAGTTTCGTGTGAAAAAGTGAAAAGTCTCCTCTGTTTGCGCGTGCGTGTGTGTGTGTGTGCGTGTGTGTGTGTGTGTGTGTGTGTGTGTGTGTGTGTGTGTTCTGTTTATGAGACAGCCAGAGAGAATGATTAGAGGGATCGTGCTCTGTCTGTGTAGTTTGGTCTCAGATCAGTTTATTTAGCAGTTCTTGTCGTAGAAATTCATTCCTCTTCCTCTCCCCCTCTGCCTCCCTTCTCTCGCTCTCTCTCTACTATTGTGAATGTTCCTGTATGCACCAATCAAATGTCTGCTTGATGCTGAAAACCATCTAATGGGTCCAGTCATACCGTGGGTTTTATGTGTGTGTGTGTGCGTGTACATATGCAGCTTTGAGGAGTGGGTGTCGAATTTGGGCACCCACATGTCAAAAGAATGAGTAGTAATGCACTCTTCACGTATAAAGACTGGTGGAGGAAGCTGTGTTGGCCATTTTGAACTGAACACACTTTGGCATTCCACACTGTATAATGTGTGCGTGTGCGTGTGTGTTTCCTCTTCTTTTCTTTTGTTGAAAAGCATATATATATATATGAGTATCATGTGTTATTTAAAACTTTTCATCAGATTCCTAGTTTGCGCTCTTTTTTGCATCAATTCACCACTGAAATACAGTGATACCTCTTCAGAAATTAAATGTCTTCCAATTTACAATGGCTTAAGTACATATTTCTGTACAAGAAAACTTGAGGCAAATGAACTGGAGCTTTGAGGTGAGAGATGATTCTATGGCAAGGATGTTCCTTTACTTTCAATTGCCTTTTTTTTTTTTTTTTTTTTAAATTTATTTATTTATTTCCCCCCACCTACCTATTCAGTCTGTTTTGTGTGTATTCTCTTTGTGGCTGGTAGGGATGGTTATATTGTGTTACATCTTGTATGTGAAGTGTGTGTGTGTGAAGTGTGTGTGTGTGTGTCTGTGTGTGTGTGTGTGTCTGTCTGTCTGTCTGTGTCTGTCTGTGTCTGTGTGTAGGGGGGGCTGTGTTGTATGGGATGAAGCAGGCAGGTAGAAGAGTGTTCCCTGTAGGGTCAACTGCGGAAACAGTGCAAAGAGTGCTTTGTCTTTATCTCACTGGCTTCTCTGGAACCCTCAGCTCACCATGTTCTTTAAACCTTTGCTCCTTTCTCTCTCTCTCTCTCTCTCTCTCTCTCTCTTTCATCCTGGGTACCACAGTCACACAAGAGAAGAACATAATCTCCCTTGTACCTGCCATTTTCAAACTTATGGTAAATGGCTGTTAAGAAGAAAGGAAAATAATTATTAATATCTGGGACTTCAGCCTTGTTTTTTTGCTTCTTCACGTTGTCAGATCTCTCCTGAATCTCCATGTGGGGCTACTGCACTGCATCATACTCTTGAAACTCTGCAGTCTTGGCAAATGGTTTTGCAAAGCAGCCGTTATGAGAAGTTTCAACAGTGCTGAATTAATTTACAACCACATTGTGCCCTACTCTGTTCTCAGAGTACAGCAATACAGGGGAAAAAAAACCAAACAAACAAAAAAAAAAGGGGGGGGGGGGGGGCGTCCTGGACTAATCTTTAGTTTTTAAGAACTGTCCACAGTTCTGTGGATCAAAATGGTCTGTCTGAGAATGTAGGGCAGGGGGAAAAGAAAAAAAAAAAAAAAAAAACGGAAAGTTTGACCCTCGTCCTTTTGAGGACCGGACCTTGAGGAGTATTTGCTGACCGCTTTCTTTTCTCTCACCTATCATCTTTGGTCCCCCCCCCAGTCCCTCTTTCTCTCTCTTTCTCTGTCAGATTTTATTTTGACTCTAGGGTTAGGGTTACATGCCACCTTGTTTCCATTTGTTTAAAGCAGATTTAAATCTACCCCACAACCCCACAGTCTTACACTGCCTTCATGTTATATTATGATTTTGTTCTCTATATCTTCTCACTTCTCTATATCTCTCTCCCTTGATTTCCCTCTCTCTGTTTCTCTCTGTCTGTGTTTTTGTCTTTCGACCTGTGTCTGTTTTGTCTCTCATTCGCTTTTTTGTAGTAGTACCAATCATTGCTTGTGGTTATATTGGACTTTGAGGATCAAATCAGATGAACTGTTGGGTTGAGAGTGTGGGCCCTGCTGCATTTGAAAAGCAATTCAGTGGCCTGGACTTTTCAGTGCTGTTGAAATAAGATTGATGCTGCCAACATTTCCTCCTGCCACCTTGTACTCTAATAGGTTTTCTTCTCTGCCAATCAGATGGGGGCACATATGATGTTGTGTGATGATGTTGATGGCATGTTTCTTTTTACTGTCTGTGAAATTTATGGGCACACCAGTAGCCTTGTCCGCTTTCATACAGGGTACCTATGAATTTTAACCAACTCCACCAAACATGTGGCCCCCGACATTTACTGAACGTTCACTATCCTGGCATGGTTTGTATTTGTTGTAGATACTGTGCAAGTGTATGCGTGCGTGCGTGCGTGCGTGCGTGCGTGTGTGTGTGTTGAGGGGGCTGCTCTTGGTCTGTGCACAGATGGAGGTCTAAAGAAAGTCCTAATGAAGATGTACTCATCTAATGGGTCTGTCTGTGAGGGAGTAATTCAAATGCCGGGAGGAGCCACAGGCGTCACTGGACCTCACAGTCCAAGGTCGAGAGAGAGAGAGAGAGAGAGAGAGAGAGAGAGAGAGAGAGAGAGAGAGAGAGAGAGAGAGAGCGGGCCTGGGTGTCTCTCAGAAGTACAGTAGAGATGATGAGACAAGCACATGCCTTGTTTAGCTAACAGACTCGTTAAGAGCCCTTAGACACACACCATTCAAATTAGAGATATACATACCGCACCATATGTGTCTGCAGCACTGAAATTGTGTTTGGAGAGTATCTGTTGAGTCAAATGGTCATTTCATGTCTCAATTTTATTCTTATATTACATATGGAATGGACATAGTGTAAATCATGACTTTCATTCAGAGTCTGTATTTGTTGTCTGCACAGTGGGAGGAATGAATAAATAAGACTAGATGTTAGGGGAGATATGAGTAAATAACCATAGACGTGAGGGGAGATGTGAATAAATAACCAGAGACGAGAGGTTTAGACCACACAGTGTTGTCATGTACATCATTTACACGTAAATACTGTAGTGTCATAAAAATCCTTCAATTCATCCTTTGTCGGTGAGGGTTGACTGTGTG
>NC_044496.1:47331635-47339135 GCF_902362185.1 Chanos chanos
TTGTTTGTGTGAGTAAGGTTTTTTCTAGAGGTTGAACACTGAGATTAACCATGGAGTGAGTCCAATACGAAGAAGTACAAAAATGAATTCATAAGTAACATGGTCACAAGTACACAGATGGTTTCAGCAGCTTTTTTGAATAACTAGATTGGTTTGAATAGGCTGGCAGTCACCTTGAACACTTTTTCTCAGTCTTGCCTTGTTTACTCTGACAGAACACTGGAGTCTTTAATCATCAAGTATATTTAGATGGAGCCAAGTTCCCAAAATCAGTCATATGGTGAGATACATACATAACACAGTCGTTAGTAGTTTGTTTGTCACTTTAAGGATCATGAATAAACATTTACCCCCCAAAAAGTGAGACACCACATCTTAATTCTCTCCTTAGGGGAAGAAAACAGAGAGGGAGAGAGGGAGAGAGAGAGAGAGAGAGAGAGAGAGAGAGAGAGAGAGAGAGAGAGAGAGAAAAGAAAAAAAAAGACAAAAGCAGATAGAGTGAAAGATGGAGTGAGGGAACATTAAAGTCATGTCGGAGTCCCGCAGGCGAAGGGCTAGGAGGAGATTTGCTCTCTGCAGTGGGGCTCGACAGCCAGATGCGCGTGTGTGTGTGTGTGTGTGTCTGTATGTGTGTGTGTGTGTGTGTGTGTGTGTGAGAGAGAGAGAGGCACGGGAGACTGTGTACCAGGGATAGACACTTGCTCTGTGACGTCTGTGGAAGCTCTTCATCAGGAAAGGGTGGGGGGTTGGGGGGGGGGGGGGGGGGGGGGGGTGTTATTGGTCCCGGTTACCGATCTTACAGGCTCATACACACACACGCACACACAGAGTCAGTTCTATACAGCATCACAAATTCACCATGGGAGTTCCAGTAACTCCTAGGCACAGCCCACAGGGGTGTGTTGATCTCTCTACTGTGTTTCACGCGACACACTCCCCGCCCAGGCATTCCTTCACACGTCAGGGGCTTCATTATGTATCATCACATCAGGGAGGCATTCAACAGAATCAGAGCGTGTGTCTTGGTTATGGTAATCATACGCCGACGAAGAAGAGGCCGCCATGCGCTGGAATTCAGATGCAAGTCGCACCGCCTAACAGATCGAACGTGGTCTAAATTCAGTCTGAAACTAGTGATGTAAATGAATCTACTTGCATCATGGACATGGCTTATTTTTACACTGAAACAAGCTAACCTGTGAAATAAGAGACAGGACAGTGTAGCCACAACCTCACTGTCCTTCCTTACTGTTAGTTTGTCACAGTAAAACACATTACAATCAAAGGTCACACAATACTAAGTTTGCAGGTGGGCTTCCAACTTTACAGTGGCTAATTATTGCCCAGAGATAGATGCTAATGAATCCTTAAATGACTCAGACCTGTGCTAACACTTCTATCTTTGTTGTCTAACATGCCTTCTGTAGCCTAATTGCGTTGTGTTGAGACTTAATTGGCTTCATGTTTTTTTCAGTAAAGACTTGAACACACTCGTCTTATCTGTAATAGTCCCGTAAAGACAGACACTGCATCCGACTGAAGTGATTCAATTACTGCTCTGACGCTGTGCTGGAAAATTTGAACAATGCTGCCATGCTTGCATTTGTGGCTGAGACTGATTGCTTTTCAAATTCATTTGTAGTGACTGTAGTTTTTCTACTCAAATGTAAAGAGTATTGGTTTATCCTAGTGTGTGGTTTTAACTGGCAGAGAGAGTATCGGCCCAATGGAAATGAGTCCATGTTTCATTTTGTTTTCTCAAGCTTTAATGGAAGTTATCAGTGGTAATTACCACTGCATAGTCATTTATCTAAACGTTACATTGCCAGCCAGAATAAGAACTTTATGGGTTATTTGTTCAGTTTTAAGTCCTAATTTCCATTCAGATGAGAGGGTGCTGGCAGGTCATATTTAGGCCCACTACCTCTCTCTCTCTCTCTCTCTCTCTCTCTCTCTCTCTCTCTCTCTATTTTCTTCCTGTGACATGTTTCTCATGTTTAATTTGTGTTGGAGGCTTGCAAGTGAAATTGGTTCAGGAACAGGAGAGCAGTGAAATGGCTTTAAAAAGGCAATCTGTTCGAAGTAGACAGAAAAGAAAGAGAAAAGACGGGAACAGAGAGATGGTAGTACAACTAAAATGCTCCACTCGGCTCTGTTTGCCAGCAGAGTAAACAATCCCTGCTCTGCGTGTTCAAGATGGAGCCACGCGGAATATAAACAGTGTTGACTCCTCTAGCCAGCAGACTGCGAATACTTCCACGGTGTGAAAAGCCTCTCTTCTCAGTCTTCTCCCTTCTTCTCTTCGCCTCACTGAGGCTAAAGCCCAGACAGCTACTGCACACACAGCCACTGGACTGATTGGATGCCCCTGTTTTACAAGACTTGTGTGTGTGTGTGTGTGTGTGTGTGTGTGTGGAGAGAGAGAGCCAGACAGACAGGACAAGAGATAGGAATAGACATGAATTTATGAATTTGAAATCTTTGAGATCCCCAAATTGTATGTTCATACTCTACAGTAATAGGTTCAGATTTCAGTCAGAAATTCACATTTGCAGCAATAGGATTGTGAATCCTTTCGAGAAATGCAATTCTTTTGAGAAATACAACATTGACCCTCGACTTAGATGACGACAAAGCAGAGAGAGAGAGAGAGAGAGAGAGAGAGAGAGAGAGGGGCATAACCCTTAACTCCTCCTTCATTGTGCTAAAAGCCGGGCATTTTCGTTTTTTCTTCGGGAGGCAAATGTTTCTGTGTGCCGTTACCTTAACTTTTTCCCTGCTGGGGCAGGGCCACTGCTTCACTGATTGCAGTGATTTTTGTCTTTTCTGTTAGGTGACCCTTTCAGTCAGGCTTTCTCAATGCTTGGGAGAATTCACTTCACTTCCATCTGCTTCATCTCTTGTGAAATACTCTTTGTTGGGAAGAGCCTTGAGAGAGGTGGCCGAGAGCAGCTTTTAAAAGTCCTTCCTCTTTCTTCTGTCTTTCGGCATCTTTAAATAGGCCATATCTCCCTATCGGAGCCCCTCTGTTTGACAAGGCAGCACCCCAACCCCCCCCCAACCACAAACGCACACACACACACCTGGCCCTCCATTGGTGGCATTTATTCTCGTTCACTGTCTCGGTTTGCATCCACTCGCTCAGCTTCAGCAAGTTGTTGCCTAGCAGAGAGAGAGAGAGAGAGAGAGAAGGAAAAAAAAGAAATATTTAAGGGTAAAGAGAGCTGCTATGTGTTGCAAAATTGTAGCATGTGGTGGCCCTGAGGTAGAATTGTGGGAAACATCCCCCCCCCCCCCCCCCAGCTGTGAAGTGATGAATTATGGCCAGAGTGAATGTGCCCCTGTTAAACACGGCCCATTATTTTAGTGACATTACAGCCGTTGTTTGACTTAGGTAAACTGTTCATTTATTTTGTGGCTGTAAACAAAAGGGGTGGTGGGAGGTCCTGGGTATTGAATTTCTTGTGTACACGGCGCTGATGGTGAGCTAACTCTGCGTCGTTTTGCACTTTTTCTTTTGACCTTTTTTTTTTCCCCCCACTCTTTTTTCACATCTTTCTTGTTGTCATGGAATCCCTCCGTAGGCTGCCACGGGGGACCATTTAAGAAGCATCTTATCATTTGTGACTTCAGATGGGAGAGATTCCAAACTTGGACCCACTAGCTAGTAGGCATTGCCACAGCGATGTTGGGAAACAAAGCCAGTCGGCCGCTGATTTTCCGCTGGCAGGGAGTTGGGTGTATACAGAGTTGAAGAGAAGCAGAGGGAATTCTGTTTTTTTTTTCTTTGTTTCTTTTGTTGTTTGTTTTTTTTTTTGTCCCCCTTCTTTTCTAATTTGAGTAAAATTCATGACACCTCTTGATTTCTCCTCATTTTTTGTTTTTCTCTTCTCCTCCACCTTACTACTGTCGATCCTCCACCTCCTCCCCCGCCCCTGTCTGTCCATCTCTCTCTCTCTCTCTCTCTCTCTCTCTCTCTCTCTCTCTCTCTCTCTGTCTCTCTCTCTCTCCCCCACTCTTTCATGACTGGGGTGACGCAGCTTATTAACCTCTGTGTAGCCAGGGGCGACATAGGTGTGAGAATGCTCCTGTGATACAGAGTGCTAATAAGAATGAACCTCTACCAATTCTTATGCTTCCCTTTCACTTTAATCAAACTTTCCAGCACTTTCCTTGTCCCAAAAGTCTCACACTTGTTTCAAAACCATTTCATGAAACAGAACTTCTCCCCCTAGCTTTTGCTACCTTTACCTGAAATACTTTTTTAACTTGAATATCCATTGAGAAGAGCAGTGGTCTTTTACTGAGAGTATATGTGAGTGATTCAGTCAAACTGGCCATGGTCCAGATTCAGACAGCTTCTTTTGGCTCTTCTTCAATTAAAACACATTGGGCCCTGCCTTCACAATACGTGCAAACGACTATACAGTGGAAGGACATAACAGCGACAACAACAACAACAACAGCGACAACAACAACAACAACAGCAACAACAACAACAACAACAACAACAACAACAACAACAAATCAATCTACATCACTACAGAATGTATAATTGAAAAGTATGAATGGTATTTATATGCAATAGTAAGATTTAAAAAGCTAAAAAGCCACTTGGACAGGCCTTACACTTACTTAGCTATCGTATGTAATTTCCCAGCTTTTATGTGCTTGCATTAGGGGATGGATATTTGTGGGCTGGTCAGCAGCAATGTTATCCGTGGCCATGTTTGTGCAGTAGGAATGGGTGTTGATGAAGCTCTGTAAAGTTAGAGCAGACATTCAGCATTGTCCATCCTTATCCTGTGTAGAAGGCCAGTGAGGCATGTCTAGCACCACCTCTAATGCCATACTCCATTGGAGGACCCATGCATACTATCACACAGTGCAGTACACATACGTGTGTATGCATACACACACACACACACACACACACTTTATCCTTGACTTAATTGGCATAGAACATAGAACAATGGAACACAAAACAACTATCACAAAAGCTGTGACTGCATAAAGTTAAATAAATAAAACAATGATAATTATGAATAAATAAATAAATAAATAAATAAATAAGCGTTGCTTCTGGTTCAGCTGACGCTGTATTTCCGCACCACAAAGGTAACATTTGCCTTGGGTCACACGTTTGTTGTTGGTGGGCGTTTACGGAGTCAACTTGAGTGACTTCTGATTGGTGAGCATAACTGGTACAAGAGGAGCAAGGCACTTCTGATCAGTTAGCGTGACTGTCACACAAGGAGAACAGCATAAATTTGTAAAATCATTGACACGACAGTTTAAACCGTGGGTCAGATGTGCTATATAACCTATATCCTAAATCGCAGCCTTTTGCGATTTGCTAGTCACATTGTTTCAAATCACGATTTAAATTTGAAATCGATTAATCGTTCAGCCCTAACACGCACGCAGGCACGCGCGCACACACACACAAACACACACACACACAAACACACACACACACACGCGCACACACACACACACACACACACTCCAGGTCAAGTCTCAAGTCTCTTATGGTTCTAATGACTGTTCTATCATCTGTTTATGCCATCCAGCGTGCGTAGACCACTGCATTGCTGTATCTAAGGAATTCAAAGCATGTGCTGCATTATCACGTCCCCTTTATATGTTAGCATATGCTATCAGGATTGATTGGTTATTTAGTATGTGACCACTTTACACAGATAATTGCGATGCAAAGGGGAAAAAACAAAAAAAACAAAAACTTTCCTCTCAAAAGGTAATAACTCCACTTTGCAATATTCACTCATCTTTTCAAAATATTCAGCGAATGCCAATCAGCTGATTCTGAGCTAACATGTTTGCTAACTGCCCATAGGCGCTAACGCTAACTTGTCTTTCACATTGCCAAGTGACTAACTGACCTATCTTGGTGCGTTTTAAGGTGCCTGATAAAGTTGGATGTGGTCAATCCAGCATCCTTTATTGTGATACCACACACTTTGCATTTAGCCATTCTTTTTTTAGGGCCTTGTGTGAAGACATTATAGCCAACGGTTATCACAAATGGCACAGCAGCTGCAGGTGAGCTCCCCATGAGTCCCAAATCTCAAGTCCGAGTCAAATCTCAAGTCTTTGAGGACGAGTCTCAAGTCAAGTCATAAATCACTGTGTATGTGACTTAAGTGCAACTCGACTTCAAGTCACAAATTCGATTCCCCATCTCTGGTGCAGGCACACACACACACACCACACACACACACACACACACACACACACACACACTCTGATTGGGGGGACTACAGATGCGCTGTACTGCTTCCAGTTCATTCTGCGTGTCTATAGCTCAGACACACAGCACTTCTCTCTCTCTCCCACACACACACACACAGACTCTCTCATCTGTAGTAGCTGTATCCGCAATGGATCGGTGAGGAATGGAGCTCACCAGTTGAGCCATTATAGCTCCCGTGGACAGAAACAGCTGTGAGGTCAGCAGGTCAAGCTGTAGCCTATTGGCTTGCACTGGACTCTGGCCAACCACACAGCATGGTGAAGTGGACCATTAGGGCAGGGTGTAGGAGTTCCCCATGGCTGTCACTAGACCTGGGTGCTTTGTATTGGGGAGAGGGGGCGGTTGCTGTTGGGGGGGGGGGCTTGGGGTTGGAGGATAAAGGGAAAAAAAAAAAAAAAAGTTTTGCACTTCTTTGTCTTTATGTTTCTCTCTTATGGCTGGAAGCATTTTAGGTTTCCAGTGTTTTGGTTGTAGGAACTGTGATTCCAGTTGTTTTTGTAATAGCTGATGTCTAACTGACTTAATTGCATGCTTTAATTGTAAGTACCAGTCAGTTTGAGCTGTGTAACTTAACAGAGCAGCAAGTTCCCTAGTTCAGCCCTAGTTCAGCCCTAGTTAAGCGCTAGTTCAGCCCTAGTTAAGCACTAGTTAAGCACTAGTTCAGCACTAGTTCAGCACTAGTTCAGCACCAGGTAAGCTTTAGTTCATCAAATTCATTTGGTAAAACAGAGGTCCTGTGTCTCTCTGCAACTCTCTCTCTCTCTCTTTCTCTTTCACTGGTCCTTGTTGTTGGAAGTAAATCCTTATACCCTGTGGACACATTATGTGGTTTTGTATCCTGTGTGTGTGTGTGTGTGTGTGTGTGTGTGTGTGTGTGCGTGTGTGTGTGCGCGTGCGTGTGTGTGTGCGTATTTTGGTAAGTATGTGAATCAATGAATACATGACTCTCTGTGTGTTCTTTGCTTTTGTATGTCTCTATGTGCTTTTGTATGTCTCTATGTGCATGCGTGTGTGTGTGTGTGTGTGTGTGTGTCTGTGTGTGTGTGTGTGTGTGTGTCTTAATGAGGGCTCCTGGTGGTGTGTAATTAACACAACAGCGAAATGTCCCTAAAGGGTGAGATTAGCTCTGAATGCATTAGACACAATGGGGCCCGCGGGACAGTCCAGTAATCGGGCTCAGGCTCCTGCTACTGCCCTGCGTCTGGTTGCCTGTAACCCCTTAGATC
>NC_044496.1:47344135-47386635 GCF_902362185.1 Chanos chanos
ACACACACACACACACACACACACTCACTCACTCACAGATAGTTATCATTTTGCAGGCAGGGAGGCAAACATAGGCATAGCAAAATTACTCTCCTCCTTCCCTCTCCTACACCCATACACGCAAGTGCTCATGGGAAGTAAATGACCAGAGAGGGCAAATGCTGACTGCTCCAGCACAAAATTATCTAGCATCTTCCCAGGTAAACAGGTGGGGCCAACATTTGCTAATATGTAGGAGAAACACTGTGTTACCTGTTTTCATAACTTCTTTATAAAGCTGTTAGCTGTCAAACAGAGTGTGGGGCACGAGTCAACTCTGCAGAGCTTTGTTTGCACACATCCACAGCTAGAAGCCCGAGCTCCAGAATACAGAGGGTACAGAGCTGTGATTTTCACACAGTTTCATTGTAAAGCGTTTGAATCCAGTAATGTTCCATCTATATTATGTCTGTCTGTCTGTCTGTCTGCCTGTCTTCATGGATTTTTCTACTTAAGGCCTTAATGTCCCCTACTCCATTCACGCCTCAATCTTTTAGCCTCATTCTCGTAAACTTTTCTGTTGTCTGTTGCTAGGGCAATCACTGATAATAGAATGGCCTCCAAAGGCGTTGACAATTTGATGATGTTGCTGTGGTGCCTTCTATTGGGATTTCCAATTAAGACACAATTTGGCGTGGCCTTAGATGACTAACAAGCACTACACAATGTTGAAGAGACCCCATGGAATGCATATCACTGTAAATACCTGTCAGAGCTGTATCTGACATACTGCTCACACTCTCTTTGGCCCGCAAGAGAGAGCGAGATTTTTTATTTTTTTTAATACTCTCTCTCTCTCTCTCTCTCTCTCTCTCTCTCTCCCTCTCTGTTTGGGGAGAAGGGGTAATGGATGCACAGTTACATTCATAGACATAGTGTGTATGTAGAGAGATGTGCAGTGTTGCAGTGGGGGTGGGGGTGGGGGTGGGGGGTACAATAAAATAAAAAGTTAGTGTATCAGAGAACAATAATCTGTCATTTAATGATTTCCTTCAGTCTCGCGGTGAAAATCACTCTTATCATTTGACACCATTTTTCCAAATGTCACTACCAAGTGGTGCAATTTGAAATGAATGCCATTCATTATGTATTCTTTCTCTCTCTATCTCTCACTGTTCAAACATACATGACGCTGTAATGAATGTGTATTTTGTAATAACAATGTTCCTGTTCAGTGGTTTCGGAGCACAATGGAGCAAAGTGTGGCAAAATTTGAGATTACAAAAGACAACGGGCTCACGCTTAACTGGCAGGTTATCCACTTGGGGCTAAGTAAACAGTACTTACAACATAAGTGGAGCCCTATGTGAGTTTTAATGGTAGTAGTTCTATTTAATATCACTCTATACTAATAGATCCGGACATGACCTGTGTCGTTCAGTATAACCACATTACATGCACTGCTGTATGAGCAGATTTGGGGTTTGTAGATGGGAACGTGCTGCTGTTTGTTTACCCGTTGCTTCATTTGTGTTACCCTGCAGCCGCACTCCGCTAACATCAGATAGTGTGTTTGCTCTACCATCTCAAAGATAATGTTTACTCCACTAGGCATAGCTGCAGTCTTGCTTTGCCTGCATGACCTGTTCTTGTACAGTTTGGAACTGGATCACTCCATATTGTGTGAATACAACGGATGCTTATGGACATGCCAAGGCCAGATATCGTATGTTGTCTTGCCTGGCTTTGTGTTGGAAACAGCGTAGATGTTTGTTTCCGTATAAAACTGGCTGTTGTTGTAGGGGCCTGAGACTTATAACCTGTAACCTCCTATGCGTATATTGTATATTGTGTGTGTGTGTGTGTATGTGTGTGTGTGTGTGTGTGTGTGTGTGTGTGCATGTGTAGAATTACATGACAGTCCTGAGGCTATGGCTAAACCCTAAACCTCCACATCCAGCATACAAACCAGATCCCAGTGCCACACAGCAATGATCAATGGAGTTTTAAAATCCAGACATATTTCACCTGCTCTGAACATATTGTTTATGCTGTACAGCTGGACGGCTACAGTCCACCGCAGGCACAGGGGGGTGAAAGCTAAAAACATCTTAGAGTTATGGATTGTTGATTTATTAAGGAAGAAATATGGAGATAGGGGCATTTAGGTTTTTTTTTTTTTTTTTTTCCCCCTGGAGAGGGAAGGTGGCGGGTGGGGTGAGGGTGTGGAGGAGGTGTCATTCAGTCTTTTCTGTACTGTTGGTCAGATGTGACTCATATGGCATTGGGAAGTTGAAGTGGCCTGAGGGGTGTCTGTGCGTGCGTGCGTGCGTGCGTGCGTGTGCGTGTGTGTGTTTGTGTGTGTGTGTGTGTGTGTGTTTGTGTGTGTGTGTGTGTGTGTGTGTGTGTGTGTGTGTGTTTGTATGTGTGTGTGTGTGTGTGTTTGTTTGTATGTGTGTATTTGTATGTGTGCGTGTGTAAATGCGCAGGGAGGGAGGGGTGACAATCTAACTTATGACAGTAAGTTTCATACTCCTCCCCTAAGGCGAGTGTAAACAACATTTGGGTTTGGGCTGGTCAGACATAGTTAGTTATGCCCTGTGTGGTCATAGTACGGAGGGGAAGGTAGGGGACCTGGTCCCATCCCCTGTCCCCGTCTGCCTGGCTGCTTTGATGTGCCAGTGTCTGCTCAGCCAGGTACGCCAGGACCCTGCGGCAACAGCAAGCCATCCATCCGAATTGTTTCCGCAACACCTCCATCACGAGTTGGAGGACTTTGTTGAAATTTTAATGCATCTTTGACCTAGATTCAGCATTGGGATGCTGAGCATGTGTTTGTCTGTGAATGATGTCTGGGTGCGTGCACGTCTGTGTGTGTGTGTGTGTGTGTGTGTGTGTGTGTGTGTGTACGTATGTGCGTGTGTGTGTGTGTGTGTGTGTGTGTGTGTGTGTGTGTGTGTGTGTGTGTGTGTGTGTGAAGTGTGTCAGTCTTCCACTGTCAGCAGAAGAAAAAGAGAGACACTGTTGATGGAGGAGGGGAAAAACACTGTGAACAAGAACTCTTGTCTCTGTGCTTTCTGTCTTTTAATCGAGAGAACCAAATAGGGAGAGAGCGAGAGAGAGAGAGAGAGAGAGAGAGAGAGAGAGAGAGAGAGAGAGAGAGAGAGAGCACAGACAGACATGCAAAGAAAGAGCTGCTGAGTGAGAGAGAAGGAGAGGAAGCAGTATTGATAAATGTCAACCTGTCTACTTTTGACATAGTGAAATGCAGGAGAAACATCCTCTATGCATAATGATATATGCTGGGTATATTTAAACCATGCTTTACAGGAACAGCCTCTTAATAAAACTTTTTTTTTTTTTCCCCCACTCCCCTTTCATGGGGTGAGGGGTGGAGAAGAGGGTGGGGTGGAGGGTGTTTGTCAAATGAAAATTAAAAGAAGGTGTGCGCCTACTTTCTCTGTCAGTAGAGACACGGCTCGGCAAGAGGGAGAGCTGACAGGACAGGATAAAGGCTGAATTATAGCTTTCTTGGTTTCATGCGACAATTTTCTGCTCTCCCTATCCTTTTCTCCTTTGTTGGCATTTGAGTGAGGTCCACTTCAGCAGGGAAAAGGCAGAATGAAAGCTTTGAGTTGGAATTAAGGCCTAACACAAATGTAATCATGGCAAGCAGCCCACGGCAGGCAAACTGCACCCTCCTTCTCCGCTTATCTGCCATTATGTCACTTTTACCGCCGTCCATAGCACTTCAACACCTCCCTCTTTCTCTCCCTCTTTCTCTCCCTCTTTCTCTCCCTCTATTCAACCGCTGCCCACTCACAGATCTCCATAGACTTCATTTCTGAGAAACCCAGTGACGGATATGGAATTACATTTATCATACATTTAACCTGCGTCTGGTTTCCGTGTGTTGATTTGTGCGATTAAAATTTCAGTGTTCACACACACACACACACACACACACACACACACATATATATATGTATATATATATATATATATATATATATATATATATATATATATAGAGAGAGAGAGAGAGAGAGAGAGAGAGAGAGAGAGAGAGAGAGAGAGAGAGAGAGGATGTCTGACTGTTAAGATTTAGCGAATAATGAAAGGGAGATGTAGGACAACTGACTGTTGATCTCCCTCTATAATTTTCTTCCCTTTTTTTTTCCCCCTACCCAACCCCTCTAACTAGCCATACACAAATAAAGCCTAATTCCTTCTTTTGTACTGCTGTTCTGACATACCTGCCTCTAATTACTGTACACCCTACTTCACACTGCACCATGGAGAGGTCAAAGGTCAACTGGCCACAAACAAACCGTCACGTAATTAACGAAGTTCCAGTCAGTTGCTCCTCTCTCCACAGTGAACACAGACATGAAGGTTGATGGGAGGAGAGGGAGAGAGTTGACAGAAGGATGGAAACGGAGAGAATAAGAGAGGAGGAGTATAGGGATTCCTGGTCGGTGATTAAAAATAACCTTTACGGAAACACGGGCGCTGTTAGCTGTGCCCTTTCATTCCTGCAAATGCCAGCCCACACTCTGCTCTAATGATGCTACAATGCTTTTCAAGGCAATTACACTGGCTCCAAATTGATCCCAAAGCATTGGATGCACAGGGGTGGTGGGGGGTCTGTGCAGTGGGCAGGAGAGAAAATTAGCCCATGTGTGATTTTAGACTCATTAACTCACAGACCGATCGCCACGGGAACAGACAGACTGCCCGCAGAGGACACTGTTGCACTCTGGGATAGGGCGTCTCTGTCTCCAGAGAAAGGCCGGCCAGAGTAAAGTGCCCTAGACCCAAACAAATAAACAAAACAACACAACAGCGGTTCCTGGTGTGCGGCCGCGCTGGCCAGTGGTGTGGGAAGGAATAGCTGCTGTGGGTTTTTTTTTTTTTTTTTTTTTTCCCACCCATCACAAAAACCTACCGGAGGAAGTCTGTCGTCAGATACCGTCTGTCACTTCTCTGGACGATATATGTCACATTTTCTTCTCAAAGAGAGTAATCTAACCACCTGTTCTCCAGAGATGAAAAGGAATCCATGCACTTCACTTTAAATGTCCCTTTAAAGGGTTATTTTTTTCACAGCTAGTAATCACTACTGCTTGTAATTTGTATTACTTATAACAGTTTGTAGATGTGTTATATAATGTGAGATGGCCACTCATGATGTTGATAGATAAGTACAATGTTACAATTAGAAATTAGAGCGTAATCAGCTTATTCCTAGAGTTAGTCTCTAAAGGTAGAGCTAACGGGATCTTGTAATTAAAAGCTGGGCCCACTCCCCCAAACAAACCCCCATGTTAGCATATTCCAGCTTTACATAATCAATGCAGGTACAGTGCAGGTGGATATTTCAGCACTGTATTATTGCCTGTGCAATTATCTAACAACAATGAGCAATGTACAGAGTACAGAGGCATGTGTTCTTGTTTGTCTCTCACTTTATCAGCCCCCCCCCCCCCCCCCCCCCCCACAAGGGACATTCAATGATACCTCTACAGTACAGCGCTGCTGGAGATTTTCTCTTTAAATACGATTGCAGAGCTGCAGTAACTGAGCAAGTCACTGCTGTTTGTGTCTAGGTATCACTGTGTTTGCGAATTATTGGAACGGCTTCTTTTTTTTTTTTTTCAAACATCGCCTCAGATGTTGCTTTTTGCTCTTTTCTCTAAGGCAATGTCTCTCTCTTACTGTCCTCTTTGGAGAAAACGTGCCATAATTGAATTTAACATGAAACAAGGTCAAAGGAAGGAGTCTTGAAAACGATGCTGTTCTCAACTCTAATTTGTTGCCTGGAAAGCATTTGGTGTCTCTCTGACTCATTTTTCTTCCTCTCTCTCTCTCTCTCTCTCTCTCTCTCTCTCTCTCTCTCTCTCTCTCCCTCTCTCTCTCTCTCTCTCTCTCTCTCTCTCTCTCTCTCTCTCTCTCTCTCTCCCTCTCTCTCTCTTTCATTTCCTGAAAAGCTGTCGAGGAGCGGCGCCATTCTTTACTCCTCATTTTCAGTTCTCGCCTCCCAACTCTTGTGCTGAGATAGCTGCAGTGTGACAAGTGGAAGTTGGATACTCTCTCTCTCTCTCTCTCTCTCTCTCTCTCTCTCTCTCTCTCTCTCTCTCTCTCTCTCTTTTCTTTCTCTCCTCTCCCTCTCTTTTCTTACTCTTTCTGTCTCATGTATGCCATGCTTCGTCTGCACAGATTGCGGTGGTCTGCCTGTGTGAAGTGACGGTTTCTGAAGTTGCACTAGCAGGCATGTAGAGAGTAGGTTCACAAACAAGCTCGGAGACCCAGATTGTCATTTCATCATGAGATCACTCTCTCTTCTTATTTCTGATATGCTATTGTAGTGTGGGCACCTTCACCCAGAACTGCTGTCAAATGATTCTAACATGCTTATTTGGCAAAAAGCATCTTGCTCTTCCTCCCTGAAAGAAATAGATACAGTGCCTCATCAGCAACACATACTACATTTCAAATTAGTTCAGGATGTGCGCTTACAAAAATAAATCAGTTAAAGCAATACAAGGTCCTCAACAATAGTGAATCTGTCACTCCCTTTTTAAAGGAACCATAGATTTGAGTCTGG
This sequence comes from Chanos chanos, assembly GCF_902362185.1. Lineage (NCBI taxonomy): Eukaryota > Metazoa > Chordata > Actinopteri > Gonorynchiformes > Chanidae > Chanos > Chanos chanos. The sequence goes on from NC_044496.1 coordinate 47,350,722, forward strand.
GTTGCATCTGTACCTTTCACACTAAAGTAAGACACGTGAGGGCAACGTGTATGTGTCTAAAAGGAAACAGTAAAAGTCTGTACTTAGTGCTCTAATTGTTTCAGTATATTTGAGTGTGGTAAAGCTTGGCCTGACTGTGTGTGTGTGTGTGTGTGTGTGTGTGCGCGTGCGCGCGCATACCAGAATGTGTCTCAGTAAACGGAAGAGCTACGTTAGAGAGCGACTAAAGGAGTGTGTCAGAGAAACAAGCTCTCATCCTTCTCTGCTCTTCTCTGGCTCTTCTCTTCCTCTCCTTCCTTCCTTCTCTCTCACCCCCACCAGTGCTGTCACGACAGTCCAGCCTGGCTAGGCAGATGGCCTCTTTTTTTTTTTTTTTTTTCCCCCTCCTTTCTTGTGCTCTAATCTGTCAAGATCTCATCTTCCGTTTATCCAGCACCTGATGGAGGGAATCATTTGGAGATGGAGCATGTATGGGTTTGGGGAACTTTGGTAGCGGGGTGGGCTCCTTTTACCCTGAGCACTGCCAAGGCCTTCACAGTCCATCTGCCATGTGGGTGAGGCTACACACAAGTGGACAGACATCAGTGGAGGAGGGGGTGTCTGTCTGTCTATGTGTGTGTATGTGTTTGTGCATGTGTATGCACACTTGTGGTTATTGATTGTGATGTTATTAGGCAGCTCTCATACCATGGTGTTAAATTATAATAGTCATATCAGAGCACTAAGTTTTGACTACCTCAGCTGCTGCTCTGCTACTGATATTGAGGTGTGATGTTTGCTGCTTGGTTGTCTTTGGCTGTTTGTATCAGTGTGAATCCCATGTCTTTATCATCCATCTTTCCAGAGCCTGAAAAAGAAGATTGAATATTTTGAAACAAAATGTACATGGACGCCTCGATTTCACTGCGTCGGCAACACACTAAATCTCTCTCTCTCTCTCTCTCTCTCTCTCTCTCTCTCTCTCTCTCTCTCTCTCTCACACACACACACACACACACACTCATACAAAATGTCATTTTACAGACTGGGTGCCCTGAGCAGTGTTTCTGCGTGGTGACGTTGGACGTTTATTACAATGATAGATTGGAGCTCTTACATTCTGGACTTTTCTGAGAGAGGGAAAAAAATCCCTTCAGTTGTTAAGAGTGTCTGGAACTCACATGCTCTGCTTAGCCCCTACTGATCCAGTTCACCTCTAGGCCCACGGGCAGTAGTGCAAGCAAATGGGCTGCATGCTAGTACATTAATCTCTTGCTTTATTGAAGTTGGAGGGTAGAGTAATATCCTCTAGGAGGGTTTTTACTGCCTCTCAGCCCTTATCACAAATGATCAAGAATCTCAGCTCAGTCATCAGTACCAGGTGTGCCACACTCACTCAGGTAAAATATCCCTTTAATGTTGCGAGAGAGAGAGAGAGAGTAGTCATCTACAAGGCTCTTCCTAGAACTGATTTGTAGGCAAAAAAAAAAAAAGACCTCGATTCATGACAATGTGAGATAACAGATCAAGCACAGCTATGGATGGTTAACAAACATGTTGATACTGGCACACGCATCGTTTAATACTCTCTCTCTCTCTCTCTCTCTCTCTCTCTCTCTCTCTCTCTCTCTCTCTCTCTCTCTCTCTCTCAGACACACACACACACACACACACATTTTCCACTGAAATGTAAGAGGATGAAATTATAAAGAAATAATGTCATTATTTTACCAAAAAACATTTTACACAACCATAAACTGCTGCTGCTATTACCCAGCGATATCCAATTTCACTGAAACCATATGTCCAAAGCACTTCTAGCTCTTAATTAACCAATATAGTGCCAGGCATTAATTAACCAACTAACTTAGTCCTCAGTAGGAATGACTCTATCTTAGGGCTTTATTTCCAGCAGTTTTTCTGTAGCTGAATGGTCCTGTCCATTCCTGTGGGAAGGTCAGTGGTATGTCAGTACTGTGCAGACAGGAGGGAAGGAGAGAGACATGAGCAGCGTGATTCATCTTTTATCCTCTGTCTTTGAAGGTCTCTCTGGCTTTGCTATTAAGACACCAGCCACGCATTACATGCTTGGGACAGCTGCAGCATCACCATGACCACACACACACACACACACACACACACACACAAGCGGGCGCGCGCGCACACACACACACACACACACACACACACACACAGGAGCATACACATGCACACCTTTGTCTGTTTAGTCTGTGCTTTGTATGTTCACACTCTTTCATCAAATATCGAGAAGAGCGCAATTATCCATAGTTATTTTGTGTCTTTATAACCAAAAGTAGTCATTCAGTGCACACACACCATATATACCAATGTATTTTCCTCTCTCTCTCTCTCTCTCTCTCTCTCTCGCTGTCTCTTACTTACTCTGTCATTTTCCACAAATTACAGATGTCTTTGATTTGTCAGTTTTGAGACATTACTTTATCATGTTGCTCTCTGTGTTCAAGGTGAGATGGAAGTGAAAGAGATTTTTATCTGGACTTGTTGATTGCATGCATTAAACAGGGTTATTTAAAATTTTACCCACAAGGAGATTTTTTTTCCCCCCTTTAACAGTGTGGAAATTTGATTTAAAAATGATAGTGATATAGATAAAACTAATGGAGTGATGGGGCATGTCTAAACAAAAATGTAGCTGTATTTTTAGAGCGCTGTTTACTTGATTTGCGATATGGACGCCTGCACGCCATTCAGACCAGATGACCCATAAACAAACCCCAAAGTCAGATCCAACGCATTTAGCTGCTCTGGATGTCTTACATAAAACACAGTCTGGACTGGGAAACTGCCGTTGCTTACTGCAGGCTGTCCCATCCCATTTAGATGCACACACGCACGCATAAAACAGGCGGCTAGGATACAAAAAGGCCCTGGCCCTTTTTTAGCCAGTGCTTTTAGGAGTGCCTCCTGTGGGGTGACTCCGTCTGAGTGTTTAAGATTTTTTTTTTTTTTTTAAGGGGGGAGACTATGTACAGACACACTGGGAGAGGAAGCTTTAAGGCCATCGTCCTGGACCCATGAAAACCTGGGGCACAAATATATTTTATATATATATATATATATATATATATATATATATATATTTTTTTTTTTTTTTTTTTTCCCCTGCCCCTCCCCTTCTCTGTGTATAATCTCCGGTTTGAAGACATTGACACATCACATATGGTTCACGGTGTCTGTTGACACTAACATGTGGGGAGGTTTTCATATCTAGTGGATATAACCATTAGGACACAACACATACAGTATGTAGGGCAGATGGTCCTGCCAGCTAGTCTGTGGCCCAGTTCCAAAAAGACTGAGGCTTCCTCTGCCTGCTTGTTTTTCTTTATTAGCCCAGAGAGGTCTTCATTGACTTGTCTCCAATTTATTCAATTTGATAATTCTCAAATATATGTTTCCAGTAGGATTTTTTTCTTGCCTGTCCGGTGTCCGGGAAGGGTTTATTCTATCAGACAAATCAGAAACTTGCCGGTCACGTTTCGATAACAGTCTATGTTACAAATGCAAATATAATGTACACCTAGTTTGATGAAAGAATGCAATGACCTCAAATCAGTTTGACTGAACAGTAACGATTAAGGAAAATGAACAATAATGATTGAGCGAAACCTCAATATTAGCAACTAAAATGTAAGCCATTGTGAAACATCTGTAACCTGTAACATCTGTAGTCCATTGCGTTTTTTTTGTTTTTGTTTTTTGTTTTTTTTGTTTTTGTTTTTTTTTTGTTTTGTTTTGTTTTTTGCGGCAAAGTCCTCTGCTACTGACAAGTTTTGTGACCGGCAAGTTTTTAATTTATCATTTATTAAAATATACTTTACCAGGCAAAAATAGGTCATTACTGGCTGACGGAAACCCTGATCTCTCTCTCTCTCTCTCTCTCTCTCTCTCTCTCTCTCTCTCTCTCTCTCTCTCTCTCTCTCTCTCTCTCTCTCTCTCTCTCTCTCTCTCCTTACTGTCAAGTATTACTTGGGCTCCGTAGTAAGCTGTCGTGCTATGTAGATGTGTATCTGTGTACCTGATTCCATCGACACTCCTAATCTGAAATGATGCAGACAGTATCCACAGCAAAGCAATCTAAAAGTAATAAGTTGTGTGAAAGCTGCTAGAGTTTATGAGAGACACCTTTGACTGTTTTTGTTAATCCTTTGACTAAGCTTGCCAAGGGTCTGTCTCTGTCAGTGGAACATGTAGAAATGATTCTGCACAGCACTCTGATCCTGGTTACACATTGTACATCTCAAACACACTCTAAATCGCCTCTGGAAATGCGATCTGACTTATTTCCCTCTCTGACTTCTCCCATCAAAATCTTCTTACTTAGGCTAACATGCTTAGCACTGCATACTCACAAAAATAGCAGCAGAAACAAGGTCTTAGCCAGGCGTTTAAAGGAGGAAAAAACGAAGAGAGAGAGAGAGAGAGAGAGAGAGAGAGAGAGAGACCCATGAATTGACATCCCAGTTTACATCGCTGTGCCCGCAGAAAGCCGACAGCTTTGTCAAAGAGAACAATAGTAAAGCTGTAACAAAAAAATAAATAAATAAATAAAAATAAATAAAAAACTGCGACTGGGGTGTACCTGAATCAGTGCTTGGCATGGAAGCGGAATAACTGCACGGTGTACTTAGTGTGTTTCGGTGTACTTCTGCAGTGTATTGCTCTAGCAAGTGTAAAAGCTAGAGAGAGGGTCAGTCTGATTGTCTGGGGTCAGGTATCTAGTCGAGTTCTTTGCTTGCCTGTACTGAAGTGATGATCTTCTCAAGGCAGGAGCCGTCAGTATTCCCAGGGCAGAAAAACACCTCTGCTCTTCAGGAGAGATGACCTTTGAGTTGTTTCGTGTCTGCAGATACAGAAATACAATAAAAAGATAGCGGGTAGTTTTGGACATTTACTGTAGTGGAGTTTTCTGAATATCCCTGGATTTTCCAAAGACCACAGTGGAAGGTGCGGTACATGATGTCTGAACATAGACTTTTCTCTTTTGTTTATGCATGCACGTGCATATGGTTGTGTGTATGTATTGATTTATTTGAATTATTTAGTTCATTTTTGTGCACCTTTTTAATCATCATTTAACCTTGAGCGTGTTGCCATACTTAAGTTCAGTGTTGGTTGTACACAAATCCCAATTACATTTAACGGTTGATGTAAGATGGGTGTTTTTTTTTTTTTTTGGCAGCATTTCTCACGGACAGCTAAAGTAATCCAGCACATATTCCCATTCAACCCGGGATATTCCCCATTACTCAGTATACATGGGATAACTCTCAGATCAAGGATCTGCTCAGCATCCTTATGCACTCTGTGCTCTTCTAGGCAACCAGAAATATGGATAGTCAAGAACAAATTGCTCCCTGAAACTCTATCTGTCTAACCCCAGATCCCTTTGTCATGTGTAGATATGACAGCTACACTGGTGGCCATTTTGTTGCACAAGTAGAAACTTCATGGCTCTTGTCTGAATGTCACTGTCTGTAAACAGGGTCCCTCTTTTCTTTCTAATCCTTTAAGGCTTGCCAGTCTGCCTGCCATGGTGCCAGAGCTGTCTGAGAATCCTTTGAGTGTGTGACTTTTTCAAGGGTAGGTTTTCATGGCCATGGCTGAACCATTGTGTCTAGGGATGAGATGACTGCTCTGGTCACCCTGTAGACCATCCCATAGCCCAAGGCCATGACAGAAAGAGACCGAGAGCACTGATTGTCACAGCAACCAGGGAAAGGGAGAGACTAGGAGAAGATTGTAGTCGGAATGCTGATCTCTCCTCTATGGTGGCAACTTCAATCAGCAAGCAGCTGTTTGACAGAGTAGGAGACAGCAGGGGGACATCTCCCAGGACCCTCTCCCACGGTTTGAGGTTTGTTGCCTTGGGGCAGAGGTGAACCAAGCTGACCACACTGGTTCTGCTTTCCAAAACCACAGTAGACACCTTTTTCTCTCACTTGATTGCTCAACCACCCCCAAGGCTCTTTGCAGTGGGATGTGGAAGCAGATGCAGAGGGTGTGTCACTGAGTGGGTAGCCCTAGACAGGGTTATGTTTTGCAGGATGGCCCAGTGCTTGCACCATGATGTGTTTTGTTTACTGTGGAGGTGTTTTGGCATCTCACCATTATTCTCCTAAAGGCACGTCTGAAGATCCCCCTTTTCTCACAACAGAACATCAGAAACAGGCATATCGCTGTACTTTCCGTGTAGGCTCAGGAATCTTCAAACCCATTAGATGCATCATTAATACACAGGCCAACCAGGGAGAAAGCTTAGTCTCAATAATGACCATGATGCCAAATCTCTCCCAGGCTTTCAGAAGTCAGCTGGAGTTTCTGGGCCTGGTTTGTGGTATGTCAGCTCTATGTATGTCCTCACCTTACCCTAAGATTTCGAATTCATCCATCGTTTTTGCCATTGGCTTTGGGGAAATGCACCTGCTGGGAGTGCCCAAGACCCCTACCATCACTCGCACTGAGAGCTCTATTACCACAGATCCACAGAAGCACATGAAAGGGCAGAGCAGGTCACTACGGTCTTAAACAGCCATTGGTTTCTCTGAATTGGCCTATTAGTTATCAATAAACCATGAACTTCTCGTGGAATGAGTAAAAGGGAAAGAGCTCCAGCTGAAATAGATGTGTCCTCATTGATTTTCAGAGGAATTAATTGGCTCTATAACAGTGCTTTGATGGTTTTGTGCTATACATCATACTGTTATTGTGGCAGCTGGTGACTCTAGAGTCCATTATCGGGAGGCAGAAACGTGGTGAAAACGGTGAATATGACATAGTTAGTCAGCATTGGTACCTGCGGTAATGCAGTTTCTCTGCTAAACAGATAATAATGGATTCAGAAGAGATATCTGCAGTGCTAGCCCAATGACAGTCATTCTGGACAAAGGGATAGCCTTTTCTCTTTTATTTTTGATATATTTATGTAGTTCACATGGCCGTATTAAGGCTATTTCATGATAAATTCCATTGTAATTTTGTCAAAATGATGAATGGTGCCAAAACACATTTTTGATATTGCACTTAAGATGATACAATGGTACTTTTGAAAATCATTTCAAAGACCTCCATATGTGTGAGATAAGACTTGAACCAGAACAGGAGTGTTTTATCAAACACATATACCCTAATCCCCTTAGTGAAAATTGTGTTCATTCTCATTGTGCTACGCTGGTGTTCGACAGGAGTTTGACCCTGGCTGCCATAACGAATTGCTGTTCTCCATCCCCTCTCGCTGATGTGATGAGATGTTTGGGTGATATTTTATTCATGTTCACACTGGATTGTCATGGAAGTCCAAACTGATTGTGAGCTGCGTGGTGTTTTGAGATGATATTCATTACTGTCAGAGCAGGCATTGATGGAGCAGTGGTCCAGCTGGGTTGAAGGATCTGCCCTGTCAGCATGTTCACCCTCACGCACCAGCCAGGCCCTCTTGATAGATTTTCCATCTAAACGGATTAAGCTTTCATTTCTTATGTCCAGCCATAGACATGAGTGGAGGAGACAGGTGGAGAGAGAGAGAGAGAGAGAGAGAGAGAGAGAGAGAGAGAGAGAGAGAGAGAGAGAGAGAGAGAGAGAGAGATGGGGGAGGGGAGGGGGTGGGGAGAGTGAAGAGGGGTCTTTACATATTCACACAATTAGTTGCCTTCCCGGTCATTCTACCTCTGAACCCTGCCACCCACCCCCATTGTCTCCTATCAACCCCCCCCCCCCCCCCCCCCCCCCATTCCATTCCCATCTCAACTCTGGGACTTTCCCGCCCTTTTCAGGACTCATGGTAACAGACACAAAGCCCCAGTACCTCCTTGTCTTATATATTTGCATTCCTTTGCACTTTATGTAGCAGTAAAAATAACAAACAAGAAAACAGGATTCTACATAGATTTTTATCCCTGGATTTAAGGGGGAAAAATAGACCTCCTAGTTTAGAGAAACATTTGCCAAATTGTTATTGACAACCATGACACTGGTGGAAATTGTAGGTTGCTGGGATTTGATTGTTATTGTGTTGGCTTCTTTTAAAAGCAGAGAGTGTGCCATAGCTATTCATATTAAAATCTGTTTCAGTTGCTTCAGTGAAACCCCCACTCTTGGATCTTTGGTACTTTGTGTGGCTTTTGCTGAAGACAACAGAGAGCAATTTGTGGACTGTAGACATAGTATTGGGTAGGCTGTGTGTGTGTGTGTGTGTGTGTGTGTGTGTGTGTGTGTGTGTGTGTCTGTGGTAGGGGCTCTGAGAATTTTCTCTTGTACATTGTGTCTGCTCCAAACTTAGGCATTCTTCTGGGAGGGGGCAAGGGGGCGTTCAAGGATGAGAGTAGTCAGTTTTGAATTTATGTGTGTGTGTGTGTCCTGCAGGCTCTTTCGGGGGGAGGGGGGGGGGGTGTAAAAAAAAATAAATAAAAGAGAGGTGCCCCCTTTTATTTCACAGTTAACGTTTGTGTCACAGAAGCCGCTGTGCAAATATTGGCTGTGCCCCTCACACCTGCTGCCACAACAAGTGACCCCTCCTCTCTCTCCCCTCTGCATCAGTAGCCACTCCATTTGTCACCTCACAAAAGAGGAGCAGCCACACAAAAGAGGCACATTTCAGCAGCTCTTAGCCTGTCGCTGGTGCCATGACATGGATAAACACTGAAAGAGCTTACCGGGCTGCAGGAGGCTGCAAACCCTGCTTACATCTGGACTGGACTAGCTAAAGCAGCCCAGGATTACAGGGCTGTACAGACATGGTCTAGGCCAAGCCAGCCAAACAAACCACCACCCTCAGGTCACCTCTCACACTCATTAGCATATTTATAGTTTGTCAAAGATGGGGCTCCACCGGAGACGACTGTGAATAGGATTTAGTCAAACATCCCTTTTCAGTCTCAAACACACACACACACACGCACGCACACCGTTGCATGTCTCCCCAAAATTGAATTAATTCTCTGTTTTCTATGATTGTTTGTTATCTCCCATTGAACCTAACTGGTTTGGGTGGTGCCTCCCCGGTCATATTAAACTCCGCCCCCCTCCGATCTTCAGTTGCACTGGCGTTGACAATTTTAAGTTTATTTATTAAGTAATATTCTTTGAAAGGGTCTTACATTTAGGTAAGTCGGCAAGTGGGGGAAAAAAGACTCTTGACTCTTGATGAGCAGAAAGAGAGTGCTTCCATGAAGAAAGAAACTCTGAGAAAGAAATTTCTTCATCAGCTCATGTCTTTTGCTTCTAAGTCTTATTAACTGTTCAACTGAATGTGTCCCTTCTCTCACCTGCACTGATTAAAAAGGGCTGATGAAGAGGCAGTCCCTACCAAAGCTTAACCAAAGAGCGTTATAGCAAATGTCCCAGAAAAACGGAAGACATGCTGCTTTTGGGCTTGTGGTGTGAAAAGCACTGAATTAATGTGACAAGGGTAACCTGGAACGTGCTAATCTTTCTGGTGAATGTTGTGACATGCCTTCAGGACATGCAACAAAGTAATGGATTCAGAAAGTTGGAGAGGAGTGGATGGGATTGTTTTTTTTTGTTTTTTTTTATTATTATGGCATGTTACTTTGAATTTGGTAAATCTCTTAGCCTCAGTAGCATTATGCCATTATGCTATGCATAGAAACTGTGGCTTTATTTCATATGTGGTTTCATATCAGGGCTCGCCCAGAGTTGCAGTTTGTTTTTACTCTCTTTCTTTGGCTGTTCTCTATATCAAACAATGTGTTACATTTATTTGGTCTCATTTGCAAAAATCATTTACATCGATACTCAAGTTATGGAAAGTCGCACAGCTGCATCAGACATCCTCTCCCAATGCCACCTCTCTCTCTCTCTCTCTCTCTCTCTCTCTCTCTCTCTCTCTCTCTCTCTCGCTCTCTCTCTCTCCTACTTTATTATTTCTTTCTTTCTTTCTTTCTTTCTTTGATGAAAGCCCCTTCTTTTGCATAGCAATAGACATCAGAAGCCGATAGTTACTCATCTGTCATAGAAAAGGCTGGTCTTATACATTCATACTGATAAACACAACCATTGATAATGTTGAATGCTGACATTTGAAGCCACTTTCAGTTTCTCTGCATTCATCTTGGCATAAAGAAATATTTCCTCAAAGACAGCTTTCAAAGCAAGGCTGAAAAACAGCTCCTAGTAGTTCTACCTTAGCCCATATTTATATGGAAGTCTTTAAGCCCCCGATCTCTCTCAGGGAAAACTGTTCTCTAAAATGTTACAACTGATTTGAAGATTAGGGCATGCAGTAGTCTATTGACATCCTGAGGTTTAGTGCGCCAAGAAGCATCCGGAGTCTCCAAGGCCCCTATTAAAATGAATGAGGACAGTGCTTCCAGACCTTTCTATCAACAGAGTGCATTACCTACATGCTCAGAGCTTCGACTGCACTCAGAGGACCCACTCTTTACTCATTTACTCCCTTATTTATATTCCAACCATCCTCTGGATTCCCTTTCTTTCTGTCTTTGCCTTCACTCATTTTTTAATATCCCTTCCTTTTCTCTCTGGCACCGTCTGTGTCTATCCATTTTGTCTCGATTTCTACCTGTTTAGCCTGTGTGCATCTGTATGTGGTTGCTTGTATGTGTGTGTACTTGGTTGTGTGCATATGTTTCTGTCAGCGATTGTATTAAGAGAGATGGTTACACAGGAGTATAGGAGAGGTCCAGTGTGTGTGTGTCTCCTGTCTGAAGGTAAAACTTGTCAGATATAATGAGTAATCAAGGACGCAGAGACCTGGACAGAGAGCTCAGGGGAATGATGATGTGAAGAGGGATTCATTAGCCTAAAACAGAGGTGCTGTGTCTGTGTGTGTGTGTGTATGTGTGTGTGAGAGAGAGAGAGAGAGAGAGAGAGAGAGATCACATGTAAGCGTGTGATTTTGAGAATGCAATCATGCCTGCACCTATGCTCAGTTTCATATTTTTCTGCTTTTGTACTTTTGTATAACACAGCATGAAGAGAGATTCTGTAGTGTGTGTGTGTGTGCGCGCGCGCACATGTGCTTTTTCATACTGCATTCCGTGCTCAGATGGTTTCATTCTTCCACGTTGTGTCAGCACATGTCTTTAAGATTAATTTCAAACTGATCATAGCGGTAAACCGGCATCTTTTTCAGCACTCTTAATCAGGAGAGTGTTTTGTAGGCAAACAGAGGACATTAGAATAGAGTCTTCAGCAAGGCCATGTCTTGATCATTCATCTCTCTGATAGAATTAAGTTCCTAATTACCTTACATTACTTGTGTTGGGTTCTCACTGGGAGACTGTGAGCCTGACTTCGCACAGGTTAAACACAGATTAACCTTCCATGAATCTGGATAGGTGGTGCCTGTCGTGGGTTGTTCGCTATTTGCCGGTTCCTAGAGAGAAGGCTGTGAAGTCTGTTGAGTCTTCCTGCTAAAGCAGTGGGAGACATTTTACCACACATATCTCATTATTGAGAGAAGTAACATGGTGTTAAAGCATTGTTGTGTGGTGTGCCAGCTTGGATTTTTTTTTCAAATGGAATTCTTTGTGGAAATAAACTTTTATGTGTGTGGCATGGATGAGGGAATTAACTTTTTTTTTTTTTTTTTTTTTTTTTTTTTTTACTACCCTTTTCAGCCGTATGTGAATTCCGGAGAGACTTTATATCATTCTCATGCAACTACGTGTTTTCATTCTGATTTAACTGAGGTTACAGTTACACCCCCCCCCCCCCCCCCCCCCCCCCAGTATATGCACGACTGAAGTGAGGATAGCATTGTATAACAGTAACATCAATTAACTGCCTACAAATCTCCCACTAAAGTAAGCCATTATAAGAGAGCAAATTGCTTTAAGTTTATATAATTAATTAATAAAGTGGGTGATGAAATGGAGACTTATCAAACAAGCTCAGCTCCCATTAAACGGAGAGCTCGCGAGGCCCTGGCTTATTAAATTCTGTCCCGAAACAGTGTTTATGGGCTCCTGAAAAAAAGCATCAGAAATGCCGAGGCATGGAGAAAAAGAAATGAGTCTGTGTAATTAGTAACTATTAAGAGCTTTTAATGGAGTGAGAATGTGTGTTAAGAGAGAGAGAAAGGTTTTAGAGGAAGTACTGCTCTGAGCCTGTTTATTCCTGACGGGGGGGAAACCAACACCCCAGAGCACACATCCAATAATGATGGCATATGAAAGGGGGGTGGGGGCGGGGGGGGGGGGACTCCAAAATCTGCGTTCTTCTCCTCTCCCCGCGACTCGCTGCCTCCTGCTAACTTTTTAAGCCAATCTAACAATTTCTTCGCCTAAATAGGTTGAAGGGGGGAGAAGATTCAAACACTACCTGTCACTGCGATATTTTCATATAACCCCGGCATGGCAGCTGTCAGGCGGAATACCCCTCGCCACCACCCACGCCCCCAACCAACAGAGACACACGCACACGCACACCCTCCCCCTCCCCCTCCCCCTCCCCCTCCCCTCCCCTCACCTTCCCGTCTATCTGTCATTCGGAAGGAGTGCTGGCATGGGCTGATTATTTTATTGACTGAGTGGACCCTGGTGTTACCAGTGAGACCCATCAGACTCCTGTCCATACAAGGACACACATCCTGAGTCCTGTCACAAGTGCACGGCACAAATAGTTAATTAAACAGTAGCTGAGGCAGAAGAGGGAGGAGGGGGGTGGGATGTGTGTGTGTGTGTGTGTGTGTGTGTGTGTGTGTGTGTGAGAGTGAGTGAGTGAGTGAGCGTGGGGGATTTTTTTTTTTTTTTTTTCCCCTTCCCTTGTCCGTCTCTGTTTCACTATACAAGAGTTAGCATCCCTCTGAGGCAACCTTTAGGGTTACATGCTTTCCTCAAGGATCTACCAACCTTAAGAATCAACCCTCTGGCTACTGTGGATCCGCATTAAACGTTAAGGCACAGTCACTGAAGTTGTAGGTCATTCAGATTTCTAAAATACTATAAACGGCTCCTAAATTCTTATAACAAGTGTGGTTATGTGATTACTACTGTTGCATATGGCATTATACATGCTGGTTTAGAGTGAGGAGTTACCAGTGGGGATTTACTCTGTCTCTGTTTTTATGTCTGTGTTATACAAGCTACTGTATTTCCTTCCCTAAATGAGATTTGAGGGAGAAATGTGAAACATAACTCATGCCTAAAGTTAACAGTTTATTATCTTGCCTTGCTAATCTGGGCATTTCAATGCTGGAGGCAGATGGCATACTCTGATAGTGAGTGGATTATGTTCAGTTCCTAATAGTCGATTTTGCTACCTCTCTCTCTCTCTCTCTCTCTCTCTCTCTCTCTCTCTCTCTCTCTCTCTCTCTCTCTCTCTCTCTCTCTCTCTCTCTCTCTCTCTCTCTCTCTCTCTCTCCCTCTGTCTCTCTTTTTTTTCCCCCCTTCGTTGTCTAAATGAAGCTTTTGAGAATGGAATTTCAGCATCACAAATAGCCTCATAGCCGCGGGGCAAAAGAAAGCCATTTTAGGCTTTCATCAGAGAGGCTTCTCATAATTAGGATTTTAATGGGGGTGGGGGTGGGTAAGGAGCAACAGACAGCAGACAGGGGCTTTATCCCCATGTAGATGAGAAAGAATTGTATTGTATGTGGGGATTATTTATTTATTTATTTATTTATTATTACTTAGTTGGTTACTTGAAACTCATTTATGTCTTTGTTGTGGAGTTGTTGCCTGGCCTCTTGAGGTCAGTAATGTATTAGGGAGTAGGGTAAACACTATTGTGTGTGTGTGTGTGTGTGCGTGTGTGTGTGTGTGTGTGTGTAGACTCTGTATTGAGGTAATTTGTGAGATGGAGCTGACCAGGCTCACCCTTCCCCTCTCTCACTGTTCCATCCTTCAGTCTTTTACTCTATAAATAGCTCTGACTCTAAATGGACAGTGTCACGTCTCTCTGCATCATTTACATTTGATATTTGATAGAAAGATGTCAGACAGAGTCCTTGTGAATTTTTATAGAGGAACTATAATTCACTCTCTCTTACTGTTCTGGTCTATCGCTGTTTCTGCCTCGCTCTGTCTGTCTGAAGATAGTTGAATTTTGTTTGTTAGAACATTTACTGCTTTGTGTCAGAAACTTTGATGGCATCTCGAGTGATCACTCTTCAACGAGCTGGCTGCCACTCAGTGGGCCTCAATGTTGAGTTGAAATGAGGTGATTTGATGCCATTCCAGAAGAGCGTATGGCTATTTCCCCTCTCTATCACTCAGATAGACAGAAAGGAATACTTGCACGGCTCTTCAGATGCTCCATTATCATTACCTATCCTATTTCCTGCCCGTCTTAAGGTGGCATTTGGAGTTCCATTGCAAGATGTGTCTGATGTTGCTTATATAGCAGATGAGCCACATCCCTCTCTGACATTCTAAATGGGAAGCAGCTGGAGTAAGTGATGGGAAAGAGGAGAGTGGGGGAGGGGAGAAAAAGGTGGGGAAATATACAAGTAACTGCCAAAATAAAGGAAACAGTTGAGTAAATGATGGATACTAAGCAGGTGTGTCTAGTCCGGTGTGGTTCCAGAGTTAATTGAGCAGTTAACATCCCATCATGCATAGGGCCCCGGTTACCCATTATTTTGGCCTGAGAATAAGCCTAGTGACTTTGAAAGGTGGATGATTGTTGGGGTATATTTGGCTCAGTAAACTTCAGTAATGAACACAGCCAAATCAGTTCATTAGAAATAAAAATGTGATATCATCTAGTGTGTGAATAAACAACAGCAGACTATCAAAATTTCACAGAGGGTGGTGCTGTGATCAGGTTTTAGTGCACAGTCTCCTTTTATTACTCCCAGATGAGAGAATTTACCACACACACACGCACACACACACACACACACACACACACATTCACACACATTCACACACACACACACACACACACACACACACACACACACACACACACACACACACACACACACACACACACAGAGTCTGATTGTTTGTATCTCACCATAAAGGGCTCATGTTTAGGTCCACTCAGCACTGTAGGAGTAAACTCCAGTAAATCAGCACCATTTTGAGTAATCACCATGAGCATTTCCCCATGAGAGAAGTCTCCTCTAAGATGACAATGCCGTCATCTTCAGGCCACAATTGGTCACTCAGTGGTTACCATGAGCATGGAAGCAATGGAAATCCCATACCTCAACTGTCTCAGTCACCAGATTTCAATCTATTCGAATGTTTGTGGGAGTTTCAGATGATGTGTGATAATGGTGTTGCATCTGCACAACAGAACTGCAGACACTTGTACGCGCCCTATGTATTTTTGTTCCCATTATGATAAATCAGACCAATGTGTACTGTGGTTAAACTGAACCAATGAAAAAATTGGGTTAGATGGATTTCCTGTCTTTGGTATGTAACGTTAGCCTGACCGTGTGTGTGTGTGTGTGTGTGTGTGTGTGTGTGTGTGTGGTAGGGCTCAATCACTTCTTTCTCACACAGGAGGGAACCGAGGTGATGTTGTGTATTCTAACCAATGTTTGTAATGATTGAATGGGGCAGTGTAGTTTAAAAACATAACCTAAAATGAACAGGCCAGATTCCTCCCTTTTGTTCAGCCATAGTATTTTAAAGTAACAGTGTTATTGAGTTTCATCCTCTTTCCAACCATACTAACAGAAATCAAGCAAGCTTTAGTGCCAAGCAGCAGAGTTCATTAAAGAAATATACTATACTAAGAAATATAAAATCATTATGACAGAGAGCAAATTACAAAAGAATTTGCCATTGATGATCGAAAAGTTTGCTAGTGTTAGATAAACAACAAAGTCTTTTCTTGCAGGCTTTGAACAAAATGTCTCTAAAACAAGGTAGGTCAATCAACATTGATTGCGATCATTTGTTCAGAATGTACAGGATGCTTTTTCCTGTGTGTGCCCTGTGTTGAGCATAATCTAATATCAGTCCTGCACTGTGCCAGACCCATAGAGATGTCTGAGCTCAGCAATACCGGTAATAATCAGCAACCCTGCAGCCTTTTCCTTTTGCCATTAAGAATAATGTCCGTTTTGACCACCCCTTTCCAGATGTTCTTTGAGCATGATTGATTGATCATTTTATTTCAGGTTAGCCAGGCATTGAAGCTCACTGTTCTATTTACAACAGTATTCAATATTGTAGATAGATTCCGAAGAGACAATCCTCATGTTACCCTAATGTACAGCTCAGTCTGGTGGCATCTAGTACATCCTGATCGCTCACTTAGATCATGTTGAATATGGTCTTCCACTCATTACCTAATATCGAAAAGTTGGACTAGAATAGATATGTGTTTGTATATGTTAAGATTGCTAGTTTAGCAGTGATACTGACTGTCGCTAGGAAGTCTGAGTTAGTATGAATCAGACTTAGTGTAGGAATGGTAGGCAAAATGTCGGTTCACAGAGAGAGTAACACCCTAGCGCTGACCATGTGTGTCTGAGTGAATTGAGGTGTGAACATGTCAAGGAGAATATATGGATACAGATATACAGATTAGAATGTAAACTTTACCTTTTGTGATCTGACATCTATATATCTATTTAAATTCCTCCCCCTGTTGACAGAGAGAGAGAGAGAGAGAGAGAGAGAGAGAGAGAGAGAGAGAGAGAGAGAGAGAGAGAGAGAGAGAGAGAGAAGAGAGAGAGAGAGAGAGAGAGAGAGAGAGAGAGAGAGAGAGAGAGAGAGAGATCTTGGCCTTGCTCATTTTCCATCTGACTGAAATTGGTAGTCAGGACTAGAGCTGTGTCCTTCAGTGATTCGGTGATGGCCTACTTTGAAAGTGAAATGCCAGCTATCGGAAAATGGAATGCCAATACAGTTGTTAATATGCTTGCACACCAGGGGTGAGCAAGGTAGTTGAAGAAGGCTGGAAAGGAATGCTAACTGCAAACCCAGGTGTTTGGTGTTCATAGAGAGAGAAGAGGGGGGGAAAAAAGTATGTTTGAAGTCCCCAGAGAGGAGTCTGATTGTAGGTAGCAGAGAAGCTAGCCAAGCTCTTAACGGACGACTTGTCCAGAAGAGTCTGAATAAATACTGTGTGAAATGACTGACCTGGTGAAAATGAAGTCTGTCTCCTATCACAGACATGTGTTGGTGATGTCAGTGTCTCTCCCAGTGAGGAGAAATAAATGTTAGGGGAATTTTAAATTTGATGAAATGATGTAAAAAATGAAAAAATAAATAAGATCCAGTTCATGCCTCCCTCTCTCTCTCTCTCTCTCTCTCTCTCTCTCTCTCTCTCTCTCTCTCTCTCTCTCCCTCTCTCCCTTTAATTTTTTCTCCTCCAACTATTTTACCAGTCTTAGCTGTTACATGTTCCCACATTATTGAATGATGTGTTCCCATTACCTATGTGAAATGCTTAATTGACTTATTTGTTTTGGAACATTTGAGAATGTTGAATCACATCTTTGGTTTCTTATTTGAATTGCAACACCCCCCCCCCCCCCCCAAAAAAAAAATAAGTAGTAAGATGAACAAGATCAGTAGAGGAATTTACCGATTCTCTTTTAATATAAACTCGCTCTCATACCCCATGAAGTGCCCGTATGAGCTAGCGGGACGATTTGCTTGAGCTGAAAGGGTAGAGATTAAAGACTCCCTCTGTTTCGGGCTCTGTTTGATGTTACCACACTGTTGCCGAGCGGTTGCTGGGCCATTGCCGGGCGGTTGCCAGGGCGCCTTGCTTACCCTGTGTCTTTTCAGACGAACATCACAACGGGCTTTTTTCGTTCCTCAGTTATCCCTCGAAACATCTCAGGAGAATCCTGCCAGGGCAGAGCCTGCTGCAGATCCTGATAAGTACGAGGAAACGGTTTTGCTATGGGGGGGGGGGGGGGGGGGGGATGAGGGAGCTCATCTGAGCCTTCACATAATCATTAATTATGAACAGAGAGTAACGCTCCCTCATCTCTTCATGATGAACTGTCCTTTAGTTTGTCATCATATACAGCAGATCTCCGTATATGCCCTACTGCTCCAGTAAATTCAGCAGAGTTAAAGTCTAGGAGATGTGGATTGGCAGCACTAAGGAGAGGGGGGGGGGGGGGGTTGGGCAATGTTCCACCTCCATCGGTAACACTGTAAATGTTGATAGACGTAAAAGTAATGAAGATGTTTATATGCATAGACTCCGTCTTTAATTGACTGCGAATCAGAAGTTTTAGATTTGCCTTACATATGTCTGAGGCTTTGCATCTGTGGTGCTAGGAGATGCATTGTGATAGAGATTTGTATCATTTATCTCTAGGGAGTTAACATTAGCAGAAACAAAAGAGCATGATCAAAGCTGGAGGCCACACTTGGTGAAATAGTAGCTGGAACTATTTAAGTGCTTAAGTGTCGGAAAGTGATGTACTTACATTTTTGAGTTCAGATGAGAGACTGTACTCCTTTGAATCTTCACGATCATAATGACAATATTCTTGCGGTGATGTTTTGTAGAATAGCATGTTGAAAGCATATTATACGTGCACCTTTTCATAGAAAATTGTTATATCTTTCACTCAGGGCCCCCGCCCGACTCAAGCTGTCATCTTTCTCTCTATTTTTCACTCAATTTAATTTATTCCAGTGTGTATACATCTTTTACATCACCATTTAGGTTTGAAGAGTAGAATCTGTATGTGTAACACTCAATACAGAGAGAGAGAGAGAGAAAGAGAGAGAGAGAGAGAGAGAGAGAGAGAGAGAGAGAGTGTGCAAAGGAGGAAAAAAAAAAGTATATTCAGCAAAGCTGTATTTGCTAGTTGTATGTCATTACTTTTAATTTTCACATTCCTATATGTGTTGCTGGGCAACCATCACTTACATCTGCTAGTAAGTACATTTGATGGGGGGGGGTTATTATTTCCCCTGCCACTCCAGCCACAGACATCACACAAACATCTCTTCACTTTTTTTTGTAGAGAAATATGAATGAGTGGAGTACAGTGGCAGGGTTTACTGTGAGAGGTGTACCCTTGTTGGGTGTCCAAGCATCTTTTTCAAAGGCTTGGGAGACCTGGGCCGGGGGGGGGTCAGGGACTCCAAGGACTCCTGAGGAGATCAAGAGCAGGCCAGGAGGCAGAGAGCATCCACACTTCATTCCATCTTCTGACAGGAGGAGTAAATATAGAGAGAAGACAAGAAAGAAAGGGAACACACAACCCAGTGATGTCTGTCAGCCCACTGCTCTGTGTGTGTGTGTGTGTGTGTGTGTGTGTGCTTCTTGAAATAGTGAAGGGCATGGCTTAGCTAAACAGGTCAGACACAAGTCACACGTTAAAAAGAGCGAGGTTTTCTTACTTGCACTCATTATCTGTACCCATAATCTCAAGACACAGTAACCTTTTTAACCACTTTGTAGAGATGTTTGATGTGACTGTAGCTTTAGATTGTGGTGTTAGTGTGTGAGAACAAAGATTGACATGGGGACCCGGAGAGATTACAAGCTTTTCCATGTCACACTAAATGGCGTCTTTCCTGTTCAGGTGTGTCACCTCTCCCCACCTTTAATTTGGTCCATCTTTGATAAAGATCACAGAGTCTGAGCACACAGTATCATTGTCATTGCATGGCTTCTCTTATCATGCATTGATCCTAGCGGTGTTCAAAGGATCCAGTGCTGTTTCATGATCAAATTTCACAGGAAGTTTTTCAGTCTTAGCGATGTACTCTCTCTCTCTCTCTCCCTCTCTCTCTCTCTCTCCCTCTCTCTCTCTCTCTCTCTCTCTCTCTCTCTCTCTCTCTCTCTCTCTCTCTCTCTCTCTCTCCCTCCCTCTCTCTCTCTCTCTCTCTCTCTCTCTCTCTCTCTCTCTCTCTCTCTCTCTCTCTCTCTCTCTCTCTTTATTTCTCTCTCCGGGAATGCTGAAAGGTAGCCTACTATATATATATATATATATATATATATATATATATATATATATATATATATATATAGACACACACACACACATCTGTTTGGGTTGGCTAGTTTCCTGAGCCATGTTTCTGTCGATACTTGCATTTCCTGCCCTGGAATCAGAGTGACCCAGTGCCTGATCGTAAAGGTCCAGTTGTAATTTGATGTTGTTTATAGATTTGTTTACCCCAGTATTCACTCCGCTCTTTGGACCTTCAAAAGCCACTGTGCTGCCATTATAAAAGAATTTGTGCTCCTTGGTTTTACATCATTCCTTCTCTCTCTCTCTCTCTCTCTCTCTCTCTCTCTCTCTCTCTCTCTCTCTCTCTCTCTCCACTCATCCTGGAGCATGTGGTTTTATGATAACCGCAGTCGTGTACACCACAGAAATGATGGAGAAACGCACGCACACACACACACACACACAAAAAAAAAAAAAAAAAAAAAAAAACTGTTTCACTGCCTCCACTGTAGTAGATGTCTCCCACTCTTTTTAGTCATCCATATAACTTATTAAGTCAAACTAAAACCGTTATAAATCTGGCCATTAAACCAAACAAGAGGAACTGTAATCAAGGTTATACTTTTCAAAAGGCATAGTGACAGGTTTTGCTTTTTAGGAAAAGGAATCAGAAATAATTGGCCGTTTGGAACAAAAGGCCTTGTCACATAGCTGTGATGAAGGATGGTTTTAACAGTGCCTGTGAGGTCCCTCTTCTTTCTGTTGTCCCTCTTTTTTTTTTTTTTTCTCTCCCCTCCATTTGTTTCCTCTCCCCAGGACTTTCTCTTTTCTCTCTTTCATGCTCCATTTTTATACAACTCCCTCTGTTTTACTTGTCTCTTTCCTGGCTCTGACTGTCAGGACCCCTGTGATGGGAAACATGGGAAGTGGTTAATCTGGAACTGGAGAGAAAGCTGTGCAAGTGTGTGGGTTTGAGAAGAGAGGCCCTCGGGGCTGGCTAGAGAAATGCAAGCCGAGAGAGAAAACCACACCATGATCTTTGTTCACCTTAACCAGCTGGACCGTGTTTGTCCCACGCAGAGTAAACCCCCGCTAGCTTAGGACTTTGGAAAAACAGCCCAGTGTTTTGCGGTGCTTTTGGTGCTTTAACGGGCCGGGCCTCCGTTTACATTAACCCGCTCTCATAGGGAGATTTGAACCACTGCCCTCAACTTACACTCCCTTTTCTTGCTCCCTACCTGAGCAAAATCTGATCAGTCACTGCAATAGCACAGAGATATAGTGTATCTTTGATCTGTAATGCGTTACAACAAGAAAAGTACATTCATATGAACTCTCTCTCTCTCTCTCTCTCTCTCTCTCTCTTTCTCTCTCTCTCTCTCTCTCTCTCTCTCTCTCTCTCTCTCTCTTTCTCACACACACACACACACACACACACACACACACACACACACACATTTGGTGAATAAATTGTACTTCCAGCTCTCTTCAGATGCTGAATGCTGAATATTTAATCAGTGTGTTTTTTGTACCATCCAGTGACACCAGTGTACTCTGGACACATGCTGTCGAAAGAACAGTCGTCAGGAAAAAATCCCCTATCCACAGTCTCACGCCTTGCACTGCTTCACACACTCACACGCCTGTCAGGAATTGTTTATCCTCAACTAGTGAATCCATAGGTCTGTGAAGGGTGGCAGTGCATGCAATTTAGTGGCAGCTGTCTTTTGTTGAATTGCGTTACTTACAATTATACTGTACATTTCTGGCCCAGGTCTGATTTCCCCAGATAAACCCATCTCTCACTAACAAGCGTGACTCTGCACTGCCAGGGAAGAAAAATCCCCCCCCCCCCCCACTCTATCCTTCAGCAAACCTTGACATTTCCTTGCACACCGTTGCAAAGAAATTCTTAAGTCCTTTCACACCTTAGTAGACAAATTGGATCAACCTATTGGCTAACCTTCAAGAGAGAAGATAATACTTGTCCACATATTTTTTTAACATAAAGCTTGAGAATCAGCGGGATACTGAACTTATTTTCCCCCTGAGTGTTTAGTTTTAGTCTGTTCTGGCCAGTTTTCCCCAACATGGACACCAACCAAGAGCATAACAACTCTAACAGAGGGTGTTCTGTGACTCTCAAAGATATAGCTATTGAAACGTTGGCCAAAACACAATTGCAGTAACACTAAACATTTTGTCAATTCTCATATAATATTTAATTTCTTTCATTATAACATCGCCACTTTCCCATTGCGTTCTTCTAAACCCAAGCTTCGAGTTTTGACAGTGATGTCATAGGTGGTGCAGTGAAATGCTACATGTTATCCAATAAAATGTCAGCCCTTATTTGAATCAGTAGAAACGTTGGCTTCCAGTGCAGTTACTTCCTTGAGAATTTTAGATTGATTAGAGAAAAATATCGACTGCTTAAAGCCGGATTAGAAAAAAATGGTAACGGCTGAGTGTCGTGTCAACCAATAATCAAATCTGTTCATTGTAGCTTGGCTAAGAATTTAAAATAAATTCAGTGATTGTGTGAATCACTGTCTTTCCACTTAGACCTGATAGGTGAGATGGGGTCACATGTCAGAGTGTAATCTGATATCTTATTGGCTGCAGAGTTAAGTCTGTAGTACACCCTCAGGGCCTGCCCAAGTTTAAGCTGTGACCCTTCCCACACTCTCAGTGTACTGGCAAAGTCTGTCCTGGAATGAAGTCCTTGGGCAGGTTTTACTACTAACACTTTCAGGCTTTTTTTGTTTTTTTTGTTCTTTAAGCAACCCACTAGCCTTCAGAATACTGATGACAGACATGTAAAATGCAAGATCTTTTCTCCTTCCTGTTAATATTGATTTTTATTACTTTATTCACCTAACTATCGTTACACTTTTTCAGCTTTATGTCAAATGCCTCCTCAACTGAGTTTTCTCTCAAATTGCTTAATGAAGCAAAATTGTCAATGCTGTGTCCTGTCTTTCACAGAAAACTGTTTCAGTGTTTTCCGTTCAAGTGACTGTGAACCTTTTGTGGAAAAGATAGCCTATTAACAGCTCTGCACTCAGCATATTCATACAATGAGAGGGGAGCCATTAGTAATGCTTTGGCGGGTTATGTATAAATCTGCTGGCTAAGTGAACTGTGGATCTGAGAAAAAGGAACCACCACGCTTTGGTGAGCTCGACTTTGACAAGAGGCTCAATCCCCTAGATGGTTTACATAATTATTTTCATAGCTTGGATTCCGTTTACTCAACGATTAAGTCAAGGTTATGGGATCATGTTGCCATTTCTGAGCAGTAGAGACCTGTTTCACTGGAGGAAAAGTCATGTTTCATTGACTATGGGATTTCAGTTTGTTCCCATAGCCCACATGTATAAGTCTAAGGCAAGGGGCTAAGAGTAGACATGTAGTTAACACAGAACAGAACTGACTGTAAATTAACTCCCTGATCTGAGAGAGGAAGATGTGGTTTATTGCCTTGAGCTCTAATATCTCCAAATCATGCGTACATGTTTCTGTTTGTGTGTTTAGGTTAGATCTTTCCCTCAAATGGAAAGTATTTATGTATTCTAGAATTCAGCAATCCCCGAATAAACACACACACACACACACACACACACACACACACACACACAACAACAGCAACAACAACAACAGCAACAGCAACAGCATACAAAGACACGAAAACTCTCATGCTTTCATTAGGTCACAGATGCTAAAGTAGACAGTTGACTTCTGCTGTGAGCACTAGGCCTGAATTGCCTTTGCCTGGCCTTTCTGCCTCTGATAGAGAGGAAATCAGGCCTCACCTGCCACTTAATCACCATTATCATTAGTTTGTCCCTCCCCTTTCCCTTGTTATCATTAAAGATGATGATAATTGCATGGATGGGAGCACCACTGCTCCCTCGGCTGCTGTTCCCCCCAATTCACCTTGGCTGCAGCAGACTTGAGCCTGCAGACCTCAGGTACTCAATGTGAAGGTCAGCATGGAGTCAGAAAGTCAGGGAGGGTGTCATTACACAGGAGACGCCTCTTTATAGCCCGGCATCATAAAACGATCACAGGAAACCTCAACTACATTCATTTATTTATGTTGAATTTCTCTCTCTCTCTCTCTCTCTCTCTCTCTCTCTCTCTCTCTCTCTCTCTCTCCCTCCCTCTCTCTCACAAGCGTGCACACACACACACACACACACACACGCGCGCGCTCTCACATTCACTTTTTTCTTTCTTTTACTATCAGGCAGCGAACCTGGAAGTGAGTTGTGATTAATGATAGATTGTTCCTGATGAACAACTCTTAGCCACCAATTTCTAGACCACATAATCAAAATCTGCTTGACACAACCCACTGTCAAGTCTCTCTCTCTCTCTCTCTCTCTCTCTCTCTCTCTCTCTCTCTCTCTCTCTCTCTCTCTCTCTCTCTCTCTCTCTCTCTCTCTTTTTTTTTTTGCATTAACATTAACAGTT
Source organism: Chanos chanos (assembly GCF_902362185.1). Taxonomy (NCBI): domain Eukaryota; kingdom Metazoa; phylum Chordata; class Actinopteri; order Gonorynchiformes; family Chanidae; genus Chanos; species Chanos chanos. The sequence continues at coordinate 47,375,044 of NC_044496.1, forward strand.
GTCTTGATATGAGCATGTTTGTTATGCTTTTCCCAGTTTTTTTTGTTTTTTTTTTTGTTTTTTGTTTTTTCCCCCTCCCTCCCCTCCTCTCTCCCTATTGACTGCCCTGATCCAATCAGTGCTGGTTTGCCAGACAGAGAGGGGAAAAAAGAAACAATTTCAGCTCTCTGACTGAAAGAGAAAAGGATTGCCTTTTTGAGAGTGGGAGCACGCATGTTAGAGCCCCGATTGAGGGAGGAGTGGAGAGCGAGCTTTATATCCTGCACGATAAATTGGCTGTGTGAAAGAGAAAGAGACCTCTGTTTAGCCCCAGTCAATGTCAGAAATTGGTCACAGCTGGAATTCTCTGGTCAAATGGTGTTTGGAAAACTCAAGCATGTTCTCTATTTTGGGAAGTCTTGCACATTGTATGATTGTAGGAGTGAAGCTGACAGAAACATATGTTGTGTTTTATCTTTCTGAAGTCATATAGGTACAGGCAATCTGGTGCAGAAACATCTTTGCTCATCATCAGTGAACCAAAATGTTTCTACTTTGTCAACCATTTTACTTGTCATTTTTGGACATTACTAGTAACCTATGTCCATTAAGTCTACGTATTGGTTGGTTGATTGATTGATTGATTGAATGCACTATTGATTTAAGATCAGACTTTCATCTTGGGCACTACCATCATGAGATATGATTAGCCACGTCTGACACGTCTGACAGACTAAATATGTGACTCAGTAATAGTGCTGAACATTATATACTCCTTTAGAAAAGAAGGGAAAAAAAAAGGTTGAGGTTAAGGTGCAGTTTTACAGACAGATTGTACATTCAGAGGAATAAATTGCTTTGTGGACAGCTAGTCTCCACATTGTCTGCTGTGCTCAGTCTTTCCAGGGCATTAAACACACTCTTAGAGAACCTGTCATCAGTGTTTTCCTTGCTCTGCTGAAGACTCTCCTTCCATTGCTCTCTTCTAAGCTGAAGTGAAGCTTCTCTGTCCGGAAGTGAACATGTGGTAGTGTTTAACTTGCTAATGCTCTTGGCTTTTTTGGCTTGCCTCCGGGGAGATATCACATGGAAGGCTCCCAACAGAAGGAATCTAGTCCAGTAAACAGACTTGACGCCCATGTGTAGAGAACTCTGGAAATCTTTCGCTCCCATGGGCCGCCCTCCTTCCAAAAATCATAGAGAGGGACCTTGCATAGCCACCATGTGATCTTGGACATGTTTTTCTATAGATCCCCACCCCCTCTAGTCAGTTCTAAATTTACTATTTGATTTCACCTTATTCTGTGGACCTCTGGAACCCCTCCACATTTCATACAATGATGTAGCTGGACTCTGTTTTGCACCATTCCACACACACACACACACACACACACACACACACACACACACACACACACAGACACCCCACCCCAATTGGCTTTGTCACTTAGACCCAGGAACGTACTTACTTAATTACTTACCTACTTCTTTCTTTCTTTCTTTCTTTCTTTCTTTCTTTCTTTCTTTATTAATTAGTACAATTTGTGCCTCTCTCTCTCTCTCTCTCTCTCTCTCTCTCTCTCTCTCTCTCTCTCTCTCTCTCTCTCTCTCTCTCTCTCTCTCTAACTGTGTGAATTATATGGGGCACTCTGCTGTGCACAGTCATTCATATTTTAGTGATATTTATATGCTACATGTTTGTAGCGTGTCTTTACTCAACTTTAATTTCATTGTGTAATAGGAGTTCTGCATAAAATCTTAACGAGCCATCTGTAGGAGTTGTATTGTTTGCAGACACTGTCTGTGAGCTCCTTGCTGAGAGACCCAGCTTGCTCTCATACACTGTTCTCTGTGTGCCCAGGAAGGGGAAAAAAAAAACAAAAAAAACAATCCTGTCCTTCCTGTCTCATTTACAACCAATAGACCCACCACCTGATCTCCAATACGTCTCCCAGCAACTCAAACCACTAATTTTGGTTCCTAAGAAAAGCAATTAATGTGAACCTGTGGCTCTTGCTGTTATTAATTTGTGATGAAGATTGCATTATCGCCTGGCGCTGGTCTGTCAGCCTGTCACACAAATGAAGCATCTCTTTGTGAACCGTCATCCATCTTTTCATTTGGTATGGCAGCTCTAACCAAACACGACTGCTGCCAATTTTAGTCCTCTCTCTCTCTCTCTCTCTCTCTCTCTCTCTCTCTCTCTCTCTCTCTCTCTCTCTCTCTCTCTCTCTCTCTCTCTCTCTCTCTCTCTCTCTCTGAGTCATGTTTTTATGAAGTTGTGCATGGAAGAGCACACACACAAATAAAAGCTTAAAGGACAAAGGAGGCTGTATGGATGGACTTATGTCTTAGCCATTGGAGGGAAAGAGGAACACGTCCTGTTTTGTGACTGCCGTGCCTATGTCAACAGCCTGAGTATATTCTTGTGGGTAGATCAAGTAGTTTAGCTCACTTGGCCAAAGCAAATCTGGCTCGGCTCCCGTTCCTAAACCATGTTTGCATGAGAAGCCTGGTAGAAAACTCCAGATTGCCTGCTCCGGATGCAAGTTCTAGCACACTTTCTGGTTACGACTAGCACCTAAAAGCCCTTTGCAATGAAATCTTGATGTCTGCTGTGGGAATTGAGAATCAGTTGATCCTAAGTCACTTCTACTTCTCTATCACAGTGCTGTGATATCATTGTCACATATAAAATGCATGCATAGCTATCATACTAATCGTAGTATAAACTGTAAAAGATTTAGTATACTGCCTGTAGCTCATTGAAAAAGCCCTAAAGGAGCAATCCATTACATATAGCAAAATGCAGAAACTTATGCCACCACCAGTCAGGGAAGTTAGTCTCATCACCCATCCTGAAGGGCTGGGACGTCTGTCAGTGCGTAATGTATTGTTGCATGGTTATGGATGCTTTGTGGTATTTAAGCTGGGATATTGTAGCCTACAGGGTGTGGAGGCTCACAGCTGGGGAGGGTGTGTGGAAAACAGCCTGCTGGGAGTGCGAGCTACACAGGTGGGGAAGCAGCTGGTGGAAGTGGTGGGTTTGAGGGACTGGTGATGTGGCTGGAGGAATGGGGGCTGGAGATCTGTACTTTCCGTTCCCCAATATGGTGCAGCTTTCATTCTTCCCATATTTGCTTCCTTAGATGTGAGGCTCCCCCGAGACCATCCCCTCTCCTCCGTTTTTCAGGATCTTATGTATTGAAATATTCGGTTATTTTTTTTATTGTAGTTCTAACATTTCAGTGGTCAGGCTTCAGAGGAGGTCAGTTAGAGAGCTGGACTGATGCCAAGTACATACCCACAATATTGTTTTGACCTGTTCTGGGAGGGCCCAAGTCTTAATCGGGGGGGGTCAGAGACCCCGCCCCCCACCCTGCGCCGTTCCGTAATTCGGACCTTGCATTCTGCTCTGAAAGTGGATCTTTTCATAGTTTTGTAAAATCAAGAGCCCTGTAAAGTTATATGACAAGATGAGTGCAGCAGAGTCAGATATCACTTAAGCTTTTTCTGGCTGTATTCTATAACCAGGGACTACTCTGGAATGTCTATCTGATTGGGAGTCATATAAGTACAGTTGCTGCGTAAAACACAGGTTCAGTCGACAGAACAGTCCCAGTTCTTCCACAACAGTTATCAAAGCATTGGTGTCCATGCTGTACAGTCAGCTGGTTTAACATGAAACGGAAGCCATCATCCTACATGTCCAGAACCGATGATCATAAGATCACTCCTAAAAAGCGCTTGTTATCCAAGAAATAAATAAATAAGACAAATTTTTGTGTGTGTGTGTGTGCGTGTGAGAGAGAGAGAGAGAGCGAGAGAGAGAGAGAGAGAGAGAGAGAGAGAGAGAGAGAGAGAGAGAGAGAGAGAAGATCCTCATATACAAAAGAAAGCACTAAGTTTAAGATTTAATTGTTTTTCATGGAGAAACTGTAGGTAGGCAGAATATTTCAAAGAGGCATCTGTCTGCTGGCAGTGTTAACAGAATGTATGAGAACTGTTGATAATAACACATCCTCCACTTGCATAGGAGAAACTAAATCTTTGATAGTTCCCACAGATATGCAGATATTTTCTTTTGGAGAAGATTGTTTGTTCTAGATTCCCTGAGAGAATTCTACCTTGGGCTTAAATAAATAGCAGACTTGTTGGTGATTAGCGCTACGTTGCGCTTCCTCTCTCCCACAAGCAATTTGGGAACGAAGAAGTTTTCTCCTGCTGTTTCCACCTGAGCATGTCTCTCTCTCTCTCTCTCTCTCTCTCTCTCTCTCTCTCTCTCTCTCTCTCTCTCTCTCTCTCTCTCTCTCTCTCTCTCTCTCTTTCTCTTACCTCTCATTTAAAAACATGATGATTGTTCCCCAGGCTGACTCTAGATTTTGGTCCCATGATAATGTGGTAATTTTGTACAGGGAGAAGATGGTAGGAAAGCTGTAGTAAAGATTTGCTGACACATTCAGTCAACAGGAGATGTGGTTTCTTTGTGTCGGAGTTTTGCAAACGGAACCAGTCTCGAAAGCCACCACTTATGACAGTGATCAGGGGACTGGACTCAACTGTTTGACTGGGCTTTCGGTTCTGTAGGATTGTTATGCCAACATAGTTGTGTGTGTGTGTGTGTGTGTGTGTGTGTGTGTGTGTGTGTGTGTGGGTCACTGCTAAAGAGCCTTGTTTGGAGTGATAGAAAACAGTTTTCCTACGATGGACTGGCGACCTGTTCAGGGTGTTTTCCTGTCTCTCACCCAATGAGCGCTGGGATAGGCTCCAGCACCCCTGCGACCCTAATAAGGACAAGTGGCTTAGGAAATGAATGAATGAAAAGACAGTTTTCAATGATCTTCTGACTGGAGCAACACTGACACCCTACTGGTCTTAGACAAATAGACAAGTCACAAGCAAGTCATTGTGCTTCATTACTGAATCAAAGTGCCCTCTGTCCCAAGTTTATTGGCAGTGAGCCAATGCACATCATTACCTTGAAACGTGATTGAATTCCATTCTGAAAGAAGATACTCTGGATTTTGTTGGCTAGACAAAGTGGTTACTACTAAGGAGTTAGTATGCACTTCATGCTCATCTATTATTACAGCTGCAGTGTTGCCACCCCACACCAAAGATAAACAAATACATGTGTAAATAAATAAATAAATAAATAAATGCATAGATAGAGACATAGATAGATAGATAGATAGATAGATAGATAGATAGATAGATAGATGGATGGATGGATGGATAGATAGACAGACAGACAGACAGACAGACAGACAGACAGACAGACAGACAGACAGACAGATAGATAGATAGATAGATAGATAGATAGATAGGTAACTAACTAAATACTTTATTACCAGAAATCACCATTTCAGGTGCTTTTTTTTTTTTTTTTTTTTTTTTTTTCTTTTTTTTTTTTTTTTTGCAAACCACATACCTATCTTCACATTAATGAATCTCTCTCTCTCTCTTTTCAGTGAAAAAAGATGTGGATGAAGCAGATGACAGGATGACACAGTTTAAGAAAAAAGCAAAAGAGCTACGCATTCTGGATCCTAAGACAGCACAGAACCTGTGTAAGTTCTCACAAGCACTCACACTTCCTCTTCCTCTGTGACTGCTGTTAAGGAGCCAAGAGCACTACAGTCAAATCGCTCTGTCATTATGGGCCACATGCAACACAAATGAGTGTCTGCTAATCAGCCTCAGCAAACAGAAATTGGACTGAATTTGCCAATACTTTTAACCCCCCCGGAGTAATACACCCACGCTTTTAATTTTGTCTTGCATTAGTTTCCACTCAGGAAGTAATGAGAGTTGTTTTGGCATTTTTGGGTTGGATCATTGTTATTATAAATAAATGAAACCATCCAGTCTCTGAGAAATCTGTTATAACATAAACACATAACAGGATGAAACAAGACTTCAGGTCTTTGTGTTTGGATCACGCTAACTGCAGATGGGAGTCATATGCTGCTCCAACACTGTCTGTATTTCTTTGCGTTTGACTCTTATCCATTGCATTTTCAATTTCAAAACCTGAGAGACAGTGGTGTTATTAGGGTTATCTGTGTTGTTTGAATCAGCTAGTGACAGAAAGGGTGCCCATGTAGGCCTGCAGTTCTTCTCAATTTCAGGAACAGGACTGAATAAGGCCTTTCTCATTCATTGTCCTATCGAAGCAACACATTGATGTTTGAGAGCCCCTCCATCGTTTATGGCGTTATAACCTATATTGATCGGTAATCCTTATTCCCCAGGGGAATCCCTGTGCTACACAGCGATAGTTCAGCCCCCCTTTAGCTTTTATGCTCAGTCCTCGATCCTTACACAGAGGATATGTGCATGAATACATTAGGCCTTCAAGGGTGACCACCATGCCTTTTCGGGCTATGATTGATGAGAGGAGCATGAGGGGGCAATTTAATTCCCCCACATTCACCCCCCCAACACACTCACACACACACACACACACACACACACGCACGCACGCACACTCACCATCACCACCCCCACCACCACTCTTAACTTCAAGTGAAGCACACCTTAGATATACAATATCTCGGATAAAGGTTCATGCAATATTCATGCTTAATGCTAAAATAACCAGCAGCTTAAATGTGTGCGTGTGTTGTCTATCCTTGTTTGGCCAGAAGAATTGCTGATAGAATGTGTTAATGCAGTTTGAATGCACAAAAAGAGGATGGTGACGGAGTTATGTGGTGAAAGTATGACGTACAGGTTGCCATTAGCTTTTACACACTGTCTGTATGTATTTGTACAGTTTGTGTGTTTTTGAGGAGGGACAATCCTTTTTACACACCCACACACACACACACACACACACACACACACACACAGGCACGCACACACACACACACACACACACACACACACACACACACACACACACACACACACACACACACGGGTATGTGCTCACTAATGTTGTGATGGTCAAGAGTGGAAATGTAACAAAATAACTTGTGTCTGTGCCATGTTTGATTATGAGTGCAGTCCAACAGATGGGCTCTGCTTTGGCAGGAACCATCTCTCTCTCTCTCTCTCTCTCTCTCTCTCTCTCTCTCTCTCTCTCTCTCTCTCTCTCTCCTTGAGGCTGTCTCTCTTTTTCATTCACCATGATTCTTGTTTGGTCCTACTTGGGGTCTGTCTCTGCCAACAGAGGAGTTCATTATTTTTGGAGCTATTGTATGGGAGTTAGTTATTCTCTCATTGTCTGTGAACACAGAAAGAAAGAAAGAAAGAAAGAAAGAAAGAAAGAAAGAAAGAAAGAAAGAAAGAAAGAAAATAAAAAGATGTGGAAGACCCCATGAAGCCGGCTACTTTTAGCTGTTTTAAGAGTCGCCAGTGACTTTTCGTGGGCTTGATATTTTCTTCCTCTGCCCTAATAGAAAAAGAGAGAGAAGGGTGAAAGAAATGTTTTCTAAAGCCTGATGGACAATAGGTCTGTCTTAGTGCCTTCAGCCCTTTCGAGGGAGCGTTACTCATACCCCCAGGAGTCAGTCTGTTCACTCATGCTCCAAGGAATCAGTCGCACATACCCACGCAAACTAAGACATGCGGAGAGAGCGAAAGAGAATGTAGTTGTAGTCTACGTTTAAGGTGTCTGAACAATGTTTGTATTCTGATGTTGCCTGTGATTTATCCCTACCTCCCCGTTCCCTAGTGCTGACTTACCCTTGTGTTACGCCCTCATGAGTTAAACACTTTGCAAATAGACTGACATATTACACAAGCACACTCACACAAGGCTTTTTTTTTTTTTTTTGTGTGTGTGTGTGTGTGTGTGTGTGTGTGTGTGTGTGTGTGTGTGCATGTGTGTGTGTGTAAAGAGTCACATATCTTCTCTGCGACTCTGCGGGTGGGGTCCACTGCAGCTGTAATAATAGATGAGCATGAAGTGCATAGTAACTCATCCCATATGAGCGTAGGTTGAGATTGGATGTAACTGAACTAAACACTTCCCATATGAGTGTGGGGTAATTCTGGAAGATGTAGCTAAATCTAACACTTCTCATATGGGAGTGGACCAGCAGTAGAAGGAACTGTGTGTGCTGGAGGGAAAACCAGGTCCACAGATGAAACAACCAATCGTCTGTCGTCAGCACTAGAGACCTGGCCTTGCCTAAGCCTAAGCCATGAGACCCATTAACATGTAGTCATACATGCAGAGGAAACAGACTGTTCTGTTCCTCTTCAGTAGAACTGAGCTAAATTGATCCAAAGGAATCTTCCAAGCCCTACCCCCAACTCAGGCCAAAACTCAGTTCTCAAAATAGACTTGAATGGAACACAAGAGGAGGGCTTAGATTGTAATGTTCCAAACCAGTGAAAGTGGATTATTTGTACCATTGCTTCATGTTGAATTCAGTCCTTTTTTCACCAGTTTGACACGCCCTTGTCGGGGACACATCAGGACACATTAGCGTTTACACTACAAAACATATGTGGTCAAATGCGCCCCAGGCCACCTCGGCAAGTGGTTTGAGCGATCGGATCACAATGTGTCTTGGGGGTTGTTTGGTGGTCGTATTTTGTGCTGTTCACTTGTGATCTGGTTGCCCGAGGCACATTTTAAAACCTTGTGTAAACAGGGTCTAAGTGTTATGATCTCATCTTTATGCTTATGAGTTAGTTCTTTTACTGTTTGTATGTCCCATATTTCATTCCTAAACTAAGTATTCAGTCTTCAGTATCAGTTTATGTGAGTGTGCCGTGACACTGCATGCAGATACTCTTCCGTTCAAACACTATATGCTTCCGTCCCCTTTAAGCATCTCGTGACTTAAATCCTGCTAAATTCTCTTCTTGTGAAGCTGCCACATTGCTCTAGGCAGATGGCCCTCTAATTTGGAGCATTGGAATGGAGTGAAGTTGCAGGAGAACTCACATGCAGAGTCATTGAGACAGAATGAATGGGTGTTTATCAAATCTGCTGTTAATCATCATTTTGATATTGACTTGATTTATATGAACGAGGAAAGCAAAAAAAAAAAAAAAAAAACTGACTTTCATCGGTGTCCATTTTGACTCAAAACTGGTAATTATGTAATTATGTTTACCGGGGTGGTTTCAAGAGGGTGTGAACTCCTTTTCTAATGTTCCTCTACAGTCTTGGTCAGGGTTCCATTTGTCAAAATTACACCTCAGGAGTATAACATAGGTATAGGAGTTTTGATAGGACTTTTGGTTGTGACCAAGCCACAACCCCCCCCCCCCCCCCCCCCCCCCCCCACCTTTTCATTGTTAAGAGCTGTGTGCATATGTGTGTGTGTGTGTGTGTGTGTGTGTGAGTGACTTTTCAATTGTTCCGGTTAGACACAAACAGTTCTTCTGAAACCTCACAGTATTTCACCTTCCAAACCATCAAGTTATAGACTTTTTGGCTGCAGTCATTTTGTGTGAAGAGTGATGAGGGCGAGCGAGAGAAACGGGTAGAAAATGACTCCTTCATCTTTTCTGTTCCACAGCTATTTTTCTGGGCTCTTTCCGACTGCCTTATGAAGAGATCCGAGACATTGTGCTGGAAGTAGATGAAGAACGGCTAAGTGAAGCACTAATTCAGGTAAACTGAAGTGTGTGTGCGCGCGCGCGTGTGTGTGTGTTCTTGTACCTGCTGCATAGTGAGGACCAAAACAAGTTTTTAACCAAGAGAGTGAAGACATTTTTGGGAAGTGAGGGCATTTTGGCTGGTCCCCACTTCTTCAAAGGGCTGTTTCAAGGTTAAGACTTGACTATAGGATTCAGGTCAGAATTAGAATTAGGTTAGGGTTAAGGTAATTGTTGGGTTAGGCATTTAGTTATGGTGGTAAGAGGCTAGGGAATGCATTATGTCAATGAGTGTCCTCTGTGTGTGTGTGTGTGTGTGTGTGTGTGTGTGTGTGTGTGTGTGCGCGTGTGTGGGTGCGTGTGTGCGTGTGTGCTTGCATTCAATTGATGTCGCTCTGTTCATTTTTCATTGAAAGCATATATTTTCTTTCTTATCTATTGTGACATACACAGAGATGTATTTTTGTATGTATGCATTATCTGGACGACATTATTCAAACATCTCTTGAAGCTCATGCCCAGTTGGCTTCATTGACTCTACCCATGCTGGCTCCATTCTTTCAGTCCAATGGATGAAGCTCCATTCATCTAACTATAAAAGACTGTGTGAGACCAGACTTGGCACCCTGCCTGATCTCCACCCACCCCTCCAGTGCCCTTTGTCTTCCAGGCAAGATTGATGATCCTCCTGGAACATTTCCACACTATGTTTCTTTGTCCGTCTGAACTCCGTAATTGCAAGTGACATGCATCTCCTGAGATGCGGATGCATCTCTTGTCTATAAAAGAGTTGATCTCATTTACATAGGACCACCCTCTCCTTTTAAAAGTCCATCCCCCTTGTAACCTGCTGCCTCTGGTGTGTGTCTTTCACTGCTATGAGTTAGGACTCCTTGGCACTGTGTTTTAAAGGGAAGTATAGACTGTCCGTATTTCACGGTCAGAAAGATTCCAAGTGTTCCTCCCTGGGAGTGAACACTAGAGGGTGCCTTCTTAGTGCCCTGAGAAGTTTGTTTCATCGTTTACTAGAAAGCTTTCACCCTAAATGCTCCCATTTCAGAGAGAGAGAGAGAGAGAGAGAGAGAGAGAGAGAGAGAGAGAGAGAGAGAGAGAGAGAGAGAGAGAGAGAGAGAGAGAGAGAGAGAGAGAGAGATGTGTACATGAAGAGAGATAAAGATGAGGAGATGAGTCATCTTTTATTTTTATTTTATTTTGTTATCCACCTTTAGGGCTCCTAAGCAAATACTACAAGTGACTTTTAGACCTAAAAAACATTTCCTCAGTTTGGATCTTGCAGCGTTGTGTGTCTTTGTCAATAGAAATTGGGAAATGAAAATGGTTCTGCAGTACTGTTCTGAGTGATTGTGTTGTGAGTAATGCATTTTTTCCCCCTTCCTAACTTAAATCTAAGCTGTGATTCATGATAAGATGTTTTTTGGGATGTAATGTTTAATAACTGACTGTAGGTAAGTTGTAGTGTTTGAGTGGTATGTAAGGAGGCAGTGGGGGAGGGTTTGTAGAGGAGTGAATTGTCTTCCCTGCTGTGGACTGGACTCTTGAGAGTCATCCACTCTCCTCTTTCCTCATCTCCAGGCTCACATTAATCACCTTGAACTGCCTGCTTTCAGTCTTTTGTCAATCACAGACAGAGAGAGAGAGAGAGAGAGAGACTCATGTGCGCTTTCTCCCTTATTAAGTGCTTGAATAGATTTTTTTTTTTTTTTTCTTTTTTTTTGTGTGTGTGTGTGTGTGTTAGATGAATGAGAGTTTACAGTTTAGATGTTGCTAGGATGAGCACACATCAATCATATGGGTAAGGAGAGAATAGTATAAAGGTCTGTGTGCGTGTGTGTGTCTGTTTGTGTTGGGGGCTATGCCATGCCTCTCAGAGTACAGATGCAAAGCCCAGAGGGTGTCATTAGACTTTTTTTTTTCCTCCTCCTTCTTCTTGCTTTGCTTCCAGCTGGGCTAAAGGAGAGGAAGAGAAGGGCTCTATCTAGCTCTCCTTCACGTTGTGGTCAAGGAGGTGGCAGCTCTCTGTAGACAGAG
>NC_044496.1:47391635-47394135 GCF_902362185.1 Chanos chanos
CCTGTACTTTAGCTTCTGTTCCTGTTGCTTCCCCTGGTTAACACTCCATAATCCTTCCCGTGCAAAATCGGGAGAAAACCTAACAGACTGCTCAGGTGCAGACGGCACGCTCATCTCTCAGAGAGATTTCTTTTGAAAGACAAAATTAATGTCATGCCAGGTCTGTCAGCTTTGCCAACTCTATCCCTCACCGCCCCAAATATAATCCATTTTTTATTTCTCATTTAGTTTAATGTGATTTCAGCATCTGTCACCCACGCTTTGTCGCCTGTCACTCCGCAGTAGTGGCAAAGCCTTGACACTTGGAGGTGTTATTTATTTATTTGTTTATTTATTACCTTTTTTTCTTTATGTAAGAATGGATATCTGAATATGTCTGAGGGCTGTTCACTAGATTAGTCTAATACCAGTAGCAAAGTCTTCAAAGATATCACTTATTGTACATGTCAAGGGGACAGGGGGTTCTGTGTGTCTGTGTGTGTGTGTGTGTGTGTGTGTGTGTGTGTGTGTGTGTGTGTGTATGCGTATGTGTGTGTCTGTGTGCGTGCACTACTTTTATTTGCTTTTATTTTACTTGCATATTTCATCTGTGGTTTTATTTTTGTTTGTTTGTTTGTTTGTTTGTTTGTTTGTTTGTTTGCGTATATTTTATTCATTTATATCTCTAAGCTTCTGTAGCTGTGTCTACACTTTGATTAAACCTTTTAAACATCATGTTGCAGGAATCTAGTTTGTTTGTTCTACTGCTGCGTAATGTTTCTGAATGTTTTGTGCTAGATGGCAATAGCCTGATTACACTGATAATTGAAGTTTGGTGTCATTAAGTGGTAAGACACAGCTGCTAGGAAACTGCGGCCTATTTCTGTTCGCTGAGGCTGCATTACACCCTAATGAGATCAGGGCTGTTTGCATTGACAGTGTCAAAAAAATTATTCAGCTCTGATTGTATGAAGATTGGATATGAAAAGCATTAGCAGTAGGTGTCTGTCTGATAAGGTGTCTAGCAAACACCAAGGGCTTCTCATGTGTCATTTATTTTATTTTATACTAAAAGTGGGTGTTGTTGATATCAGCACGAAACACCTAGTAATCTCTCTCTTTCTCTCTCTCTCTCTCTCTCTCTCTCTCTCTCTCTCTCTCTCTCTCTCTCTCTCTCTCTCTCTCTCTCTCTCTCTCTCTCTCTCCTCCCCTATAGTCACATGTGACTGTATTGGAACAGAATGTGATCAGTTCTTCAGGCACACAGTTAGTATTATTAATGATGGTGAACGTGTATTGAATGAACTGAATATTTCAGGCTAGGCTGTAGGTGAAGTTGTACGTTGTTCTCTGATATTGATTAGAGCAGAGTTACTCATGGGTGACTTACTGAAAGCAATGCAGGGAGCCTGCTGGGAAGCCCGGGAGACAAACGGCAGTCTAACGTTTCCAATCCAGGGGAGGAGGGTTTTAAAAAAAAAAAAAAAAGAAAAGAAAAGGAAAACATCTGTCAGTCATACTGGGTAAACAAGGAGCAATCCAGACATGAGAGCTCTGTATGGAACTTAGGGAGAGCTCTGCTTTTAGTCATGCCACCCCTTGGGGCACAGACTGTGAGAAAACCAGTTCTTCAGTCTTCATCTGCTACTACTCCCCCTGATTTCTCTTGTTGTCTGAATTCTTAGAGTGTAATAAAGAGTTTATTGCTTGGAGAGCTGTTTTATTGACTGCACTGTCCTAGTGACTGTAATCTGAGATTTGTTGATCTTTCTCACCCCCCCCCCCCCCCCCCCCTCTTTTATACTTTCCTGAACATGCTGGAATGTCAACGAGAGAAATTCATTTCTAACTAAGAAAATTCTTTTTCTTTTTCTTTTTTTTCCTCCATATGAATCAGAAAACCACACTGACACTTTTTCCCCCCCATCCCAGGATTTGATTTCACTTCAAAAAATAGAATAATGAACGAACACAAAAGTGCATGAACCATCTACCATGAACCTTTCATTACAAACTCATGACTATAAACTAATGAATTGGGCGAAACATGAACTCCCCCCAGCCCCTAACCCCCCCACTGTAAGTAAGATAGACAGACAGATCACATACAGAATGACACATACTTTCTCTTAAAGTTTATAGCAGCACATTTACATCAGTCACTTGCAAAATATTGGTATCCAACATACTGATATGTTCATAGATCGTATACAGATTGTATTTATGTATTATTTCTTGCAATAAATATTAATTTTCAGAAAGATGTATATAACTCATAAACTGACATACTGACTTGGCTGCAGTCATTCCACATCTGAAGTGACACCAGCTGTTTCAGGCAAGTCATTCAGAGAAGCGGTTCACCACGCTTGTTGCAGTTGCGCTCTTCAAACATCCATATTAAAGTACATTAAGTTGGCCCAGGTCAAGCATGGCAGTGGAACGTGTGGGAAATGACACAGGAGCAGCCTGACAGCAGCAGAGATCAAAGCGTGCTTCTGAAAGCCCTACAGATACTTTC
>NC_044496.1:47401635-47416635 GCF_902362185.1 Chanos chanos
TTTATTTATTTATTTATTTCCCTCTTTAACATAATTTTCAATTATAAATTTACTGAAGGAGTGCACAGTGCATGTCTCCTTAAGCTGTACACCCCCCCCCCCCCCCCCTTACACACACATGCAGACACACACAAGCACACTTTCTTGTAATTCTGCAACTTTGGTTTGACTACCGGCTGAAATATATCCTCATATCTAGATCTATTATGTCTGAACCGTGACTCCCAGAGTCCCACTGCCAAAAGCGTGGTCTGGGGCGCACGTTCTCATGTCATTCTCACTAAACAAACACTTCTCGTCGGAGGGGGAGAGCTCCAAAATGAGCCCGCTGGCTACCACTCCTGCCTGGGATTCTTCTGATACGGCCATCACGATGTTCCAAACTCCACTCAGGCTCTCTGTCCTTTATGCCTGACTCTCAGACCCTCGCTCACTCAAGTGTGACATTCCCCTTGTCTCCAAGATAGAGAATACACAAATTACTGTAGAGAGAATCTATGCAGAACCAGCACTGGAGAACTAGGAAGTCCTTTAGCCAGGAGCTTAATTGAGCAATCAAGAGATGACAATCCTTTAGTTGGTGTGAGATTTCCTTTTTCTCTCATCGCTGCCCATGTCTGTTATTAGCTAATTGTTCTCTTAGATTTCTATATCTCAGCTGGCTGGGTGGAAGCTGTTTATTATTCTGTATAGATCTTCACAATCTGCCATGAATGCTAAGTCCTGGCAGAGTGAATATGGTCGAGTATTCCAAGCATTCTCTGTTGCAGTTTCAAAACAATTTGGGAATATTTCTCAACTGAATACAATCCCTGTAAAAAGTAGGTATGTGTACATGGTAACTTAACGTAAGCGTGGATTTCTAATCTTGGCCGTGATGATTTGTGTATAAAGAGATACCACATTGAAAGAGAATGATAATTATGGTTGAAGAAATCGGACCTTTGCTCTGTATTTGGAGTAATAGGGATGCTTCAGGTTTCTTGAGTGCTGAACATATTTCACTCTGCAAGATTTTATGAGTTCCTCTTATTCAGATAGACATAGTTTTGTATTTTGTTGGCTGCCCCACTGTGTATGACATACCGTTTTAAGATCTGATTTTGACTGTGACAGGTGCCTTACATGACCTGTTAAATGATTTTCTCCACTCTAACTAAATCAGTGTGGCATCTGTTGCAATGTCTGAAACGGTTGTGCAAAAAAAAAAAAAAAAAGTAAATAAAAATAAATAAATAAAATAAAATAAAATAAAATAAATAAATAAAAAACGGACTTTTGTCTCTCTGTCTGAGCTTAGTCACAATGAAGAGGTTGCTACGCAGAGAAGACAAACACATTGAACAAGACCTTGGGGTGTGTGTGTGTGCGTGTGCGTGTGCGTGTGCGTGTGTGTGTGTGTGTGTGTGGTGTTGTGTATTGGTGTTGATGAGACACCATTTGAAATTTGGTGAAAGATCATAACTTTAAGCAAATTAGGTTACTCAGTTCATAACAAGATTACTAATGGAGCCAGCACTGCTGACATAAATTGTGATGTGGAGTGTGTTGAGTAATTTGTGAGAAATATCTGCTGCTCTTATGGGAGGAAGTGGTGTAGGAAAACTGTGATGTCGAAGGTCCAAGGTCATAGAGTTCAGGATTCCTTGAATTTGATTATAAAGAGTGTGAGTTTAATCCCTGCATCCTTTTTTTTTTTTCTCCCTTTCTCCCACCGTTTTTGGGAATCACCAAAGAAATTGTTTTTTGGGAATCCCTGTCTATATAAAATATTCTACCAGTGTGGTACATCTCTATAGGCTGTATCTGAAAGCCCTTTGACTCCACTGACTGCAGTTATATCAGTGATCTTCACCTCACCGCACTAATCAGTGTGCACCCAGCTTGCAATTCTGTCAGATAAAGTTAATGACTGCCTAATCACCCCAAACCACAGGGTGTCCCCACTTAAAGGGCGAAACCCAACTGTACTCAATAAATGTCAGAGAGCAGAGAGATATCTCTTTCATGATCTCTTCTTTCTTCCTCTCTCCTCCTCCAGCACTCCATGTCGTATGGATGTTACAGATCTGTGATTTGATGGCAAATGACAAACAGATGTGTGATTGATTGATTGTACGTGTGTGTGTGTGTGTGTGTGTGTGTGTGTGTGTGTGTGTGTATGTGTTTACACATAAAACAGTAGTGTCTGCTATTCCAAATGGTAGGCCTATCCTTCAGTATGGATGATGATATTGTCTGTTGACTGTTGGCTTTGTTAGCTACTATATTGGCCCTGTCATAGACAACATTTTTAAAGTAGTCTCAGAGTTCCAGCGCTGGTAATTGCTGATGCTGAGAGAGATTCCTGCCAGTTGTCACTAGTGTTCAAGTGGCTAAGTCATTGGAAATTCGGGCCAAACAATACCACACAGGCCATGGTTTGTTCTGTTTCTGTTACACCCGTTATTGAGGAGGCTGATGTGTATTTATACTGATTTCTGTTGGCAGACCCTGTAGTCTTTCAGTCTCACCTCTTCAGCATTGTGAAAGGACCTTGCCAAATGGCACAAAAAATTTGTAGTCATCACAGGGTAAAAAGAACTAGAATTCACTCTGAATGAAGCTTTGGAAGGGTTTGCCAACCCACCTCCATGCAGTCCCCGCCCCCCCCATTTTTATTTATTTATTTATTTATTTATTTATTGCTGTTGTTGTTGTTGTTGTTGTTGTTGATGAATGAAGGACTACCGATGAATGAAGGACTACCGATTTCTGACATGCCTATAAAAGCACAGGATTAACTGAGAGAGCTTTGTGTTCTTGTATCACCTCTTGACCATGGTGGCAAACAGAAGGGTCGGGTTATGGGATCGCCAAAGTGGGGTTGCTTCTTCAGGCAGTGAGCCATGGTGTCAGCCTCAACCCTTGGTCTGATTTCTTATCTCCCCCTCTGTTTTATTTCCTATGCTGCATTTGTAAACACAGGTTGAAAGGCAATTGTTCTGCTTAATGCTGACTGCCTTTCACATTTGTCTGTCTCATGGTGATGGCTGGCAGTCAGTATGATTACCATTACAGCTGTGTGTTCTTAATATTTTAAAGGAAAGGAAGGGAAAGAGGGGAGAGAAATGTACATGGTTTATTTGTATATGTTCATGAAATATGCAAGCTTTAGGAGCTTTTGATAGATTGCATGAAAAATGCACCTGTAGTATTGTATTAGCACTGGATTTTGTTCATCCCTCAGTATAGTGTTAATCTAATGTAGCACATGAAAACAGTACTTTCCAGAAATGAGTGTCTTTGCATGCAGTAGCGACAGTTCGGGGTATAACAATGAACAAATTAAAATTTGAAATGCATGAAATTAAATTGTGATTACCCAACGTGAGCAGATGATTGATCCCCATCTGATGAAAGTGTGTATATGTGTGTGTGCGTGGGGATGTGTGTGTGTGTGTGTGTGTGTGTGTGTGTGTGTGTGTGTGTGTGTGTGTGTGTGTGTGCCTGCCTGTGTGTGTGTGTGTTTGCGCGTGTGTGTAGTTTTGTCCATACCTATGCGTATTTGAGCTGTGTGTGTGTGTGTGTGTGTACATGTGTGTGCGTGCGTGTGCGAGAAGAATGTTGTCAGAATGGGCACAGGGAGGTGGTTTGTGCTAATTAGTTCTCTCAGCGTGGAACTCCAGCAGCATGGCATTCACTGTGGGGAATAAATATGGAACAAGTTGCTGGTGCACTGGAGTGGAGATGCTAGTAGGCTCATGCCCACTTCCTACTCTCCTCCCCCTCCCATGCCCTCACATCGCATCTTTATATCAGACCCACTTAACCTGTTATTTTCAAAGAGAAGCTGGTGTGGTGCTTCAGTGTAGTATCCCAAAGAGGGTCACAACCCTCTTAAATTATTTTCAGTGTCTTGATATATGTACTGTATATGTTATGTAAACAGGGAGGGAACAGAATAGAATTGAATTGGACAGAATTGAATTGAGCTGAATTAAATTGAACTGAATTGAATTGAATTAAATTGAACTGAATTGAATTAAACCAAATTGAATACTGAATATTTATTTATTTATTTTCAAAGGTTCATTACTCATGAAGAGTATCGTTAAGCATATTATTTATTTACTGTCATCTTAATCGCCATCCCCTGTTCAGTGACCCAGTTGAAAATCAGTCTATGGTTTTGAACAGTGTGTTCCAGACGTGTGAAACTTCAGTTCACCAACATCATGGTAGCCTTCAATGTCAGTAATCCACTAAGACTCTGATAACATCTTAATGTGCCCTACTTCTCTTGATGGGGAAAAAAATATCAGGATCAGTGGTAATTGTACATGTCCCTGTATATTTAAGCCTCTCAGCTGGATGGCTGGTCATTTTTTTGAACACAGAGATATTATTCAGACTATGGTAAAATGAGCATTGCCTATTACCATTTTCCAGAGCAAAGAAGGCCAACTGAATGTACCACATATGTTAATTACCCCTGGCTCCCAATGAGTTACAGCCATTATACACACAGAATCTCACTCACTATTCATGTCTGTGGCCATTAGGCCATAATGATTAGCACTGAAAGTCAGGCCATAATAACCACCACTTAAATATTTCAACATCACTGGAGCTCTCACAGAGTTCACCCCTTTCCAAGATTTCAAGGTGGAAGGCAGTAGCCTTTCTTTTTTTTTTTTTTTTTTTATTTAAACAGCAGCACATCACTGCATATTCAAACACTTTAATGACCAGGGCTATACATAACCCATAAGATTCCAAAATTAGTGGCTGCTGATGTGCCAGAAATGTTTTCATTATTCTTCTGATACTTATGCAAGAACATATCTGAATGTAACCCATTGTTGTGAACTTGGTAGAATGGCCAGGATTTTAAATCAACTTAAATGTTAATGAACCCCCCGGCTCGATTTTTGTACAATAACAATAACTCGTATTATTGTTAACTAAATCTCTTTGTGTATATATGCTGAAAGCTGATTTTCTATACATCTTTCACAGTTGCAGACTGCACTGTGGGTGCACAGTTTACACAGTTTGCACAGTTCTAATGTTCATAGCTTTGATTACATGCTTGGTATGATAAGATTTGCAGTCTAACATATTGTGACCACATAGTTTTATCACTTAATGAACTGTGTTAAAAAAAAAAAAAAAAAAAAAAAAAAAAACTTCTCCTGGGTCTTGTAGGACCCAAACAGGATTTCGAAAGAAGTGTGATTCCATGGGGTGCTATAAAGGCACAAAAACCAGGGTTGCCATAGCCTTCTCCCATGCTTCTCTGGAAACAGTGGACAGCAACAGTACAGAGACAGATCAAATTCCAGCTACAGAGAGCTAGAGAGCTCTTAAGAATGTCAATGTCTTAAACCCAGTTTTTACGCAGTTCTGATATTTCTGATTATGAAACATATACATACATACATACACACATACATACATACGTACATACATACATACATACATATATACATACATACAGATAGATTTTCAACTGTTGGTTTCTGTTCTAAAACAAACATACACATCCATTTGACATCCATTTTTACAATGTTATTATTAACAAGGAACACCCCCCCAGCACCACCACCCCAACCAACCCCCCGTCCTTTTATACTGTATGTAACATTTGATGTTTATTTCATCACTGTAGCCTGTTAATTTAGTAGCCTTTTAATTTCACGGGATACCGTTAGCGTTCCACAATACTCTGATGGTTATACGAGGAGACAGGGATGCAGCCGGCGTGGTGAGATTGGCTGTGAAGATGGCAAAGCTTCTCATGTAGATCTCTCTCTCCCTTCCCTGGTGCCAGTCAGCCTCCTCACTGCTTTTGGGTGTAGATTGTTAAACAGTAAATGGCTGGGCAGGTTCAGAACTTAATTCTATTTAAATAAAGAAATGGTATTAGCATTCAGATGTTGTTTCTGCAGTGCAATATGCTGGCCTTGTTTTGATACGTACACCAAGGCATTTATGATTACTTCCGTATTAGCTGTTGTGCATGTTTTTACTGCAGATAAAGCAAGATGAGGTAGCAGCGGTTACCAAACTGGAGATAATTTGACGAGGTGCTGAGTTGAAATTCGTCACCACAGTCTCTTCACTCGAAAGCAAGGCACATCTAGACAAGAAAGCATGATTAACGTGAGAAACAAAAAATCTCACAGAGGGAAGAGGAAGGGGTGAGAAAAACAAAACAAACGGAAAAAAAGTACGACTTAGCCTTCTGTTGTGACACAGAAAATTACATTTTCTTTTTTTCACTGTCCTTTGGGGGGGGGGGGGGGGGGGGGGGGGCTGCCATGTCCCACTGTTGATGTAGGACAGCCAGCAGGCTCAATGAAAGGGTCACACTAGAAGACAATCATCTATTATTTATTTGTTTGTTTGGTTATTTATTTATTTCTATTCCAGCGGTGAGGCATTGCAAGTCATTTGTGAGCTTTTGTCATTTTGGAGATTGAAGCATATACATGACTCTCCTTCTGCTATCCTTTATAGCCAATTTCTCAGGGAGTAATTGGAAGCGATTTATATAATGGATGCTAGAATACAATGCCATTTGAAATGAAAACACTCCACGGGAAATTCCGATAATAATTCACAGACTATTGGCTCGACAGTATGAGAATTCCTCCACTGCAAACAATCAAGCTTCAGGATGGGGGGAAAAGGAAGGAAAAAAAAAAAAAAAAAAGGCAATGGCACTGTCTACTAAATAGATAAATACCAAGAATGAGGTTGTAAAGCCATCTTTGAATTATGCTTTCTTAATGGATTAATCGAATCCACGCTTCTCCAGTCTGAGTTCGCAGACATTCATTCCACCTGAGAACAATTCCTTTATAATCTCAGGAAAGCTTTCTCAGTTTGAAAAGGATACAAAGGCCTTTTCTAGGCTAAAGGCTTTATTGATCTTGCAGACCATTTTGGATAGGTAATTACGTGCCAAGATGTGTGACGGATTGGGCGCAAGAAGTCGGCGGGTTGTGAAGAAGATGTTTGTTCATTGGACCACGAGTCACGAAGCATACACAGAGTACTCTACAACACAATATGTAGAGAGCATTTAATTCTTCAGGTGGTCTTCTTCAGTGCACAGTGCCATTGCTAAGTAAAGTAAAGGGTGTACAGTAGAGCTCTGAGAAAGAAGTTATCAAAAGGAGTTAAAGAGATATAACCTCACACAGCTACAACTACAACTTATTGTTCTTTAAATTAAATACACATGAAACCGATTTAGTCACACTGCTTAGTTTAATATAAAGAAAATATTATTGGTTAGGAAGAAATGGTATTAATTACATGTTTTAGCTGAATGAAAATTTCGTCACTGGTCTGTCCCCTCTGATAACAAATCAGTATGTGAAGCAAGACAGTACATCTGGGAAGAAAGTGTCATTGCAACTGGTTTGATTGTGACCTTGTTATTATTATTTTTTATTTATTTTTCTTTCTTTCTTTCTTTCTTTCTTTCTTTCTTTCTTTCTTTCTTTATTTTTGGGGGGATTTGGATTTACATGTGTGGTTTAATTTAATGGTTTTCCCTAGACATAAGGTTTAAATTTCTTCTATCGTACTACTACTAAGGCTATTATTATTATTATTATTATTATTATTATTATTATTCACGTGTTTGTTTGTTTTTTAATTCAAGTGATATCAAGTGACAGCAAAGTTAGACTGTTAGAGAAAGTTAGACTAAAGGATATAGTTGATAGGGGGGTTGCTTTCTTGATAAAAATTAGGCCACTCACTGCAAGACTAATATCAGTCAGCATGTATTACCACCACACTGAGAAAGAACATTCAAATTCCCACAACCACTCTACCAATGTAGATTCAATGATTTTTTTTTTTCTTTTTCTTTTTTCTTTTCCCCTCTCCCTTTGGACCCAGTGAATCTCCTGTATTGAAAATTCAAAAACATAGACATTTGTTTCATATGAAGTCTGCAAGAGCTCCAGACATTGCAGTCAGTTTGTGCGGAGGTTAATCTCACAGCTGGTGCGCCGTGTGACCAGAGGACTTAGACTGCCTTCCAGAACCCAGCCGAGAGCTATGGCAAGCATCTTTCTGCTCAAAATTCCCTTCCTGAAGCTGGAAACTTGACAGCTAACAATCTGCTTGAGTCTGGAAGGGTGAAGAGGTCAGCTGGTCCCTGTTCTTGCCTTTGTGTGGGCCTCTAGCCACATGCACACAAGCACGCACATGCAAACTTCACAACCAACTCCACTCATTCATTCTCTTGTCAAACCAATGCAGCTAAGAACTGAGGGGAAAAGGAGAGATGAAATTAAAATGTGTACTTTGTGATAAGTGTTCCTGAATTCAGAGATTCATATTAAACAAAATCATTGCTTCAGATTAATTATAATAATCAAACATTTGTATTTTGACGTCTAAAGTAAATGTTTAACTACTGAACTAGGGTTTGGTACCCGAGGTATGAAGGATTCTCTAATGGCACTGATCTTACATGCAGTGATGGCAGATGGCTTTGTCTGTTTTGAGAAACAAAGCCAGAATGATCTTATGATACTCACAACACCACAATTAAATCCATTCCTGCCTGTCAGTGCACATCAGATTGGGAAATTTCTGTGGGATTGTCAGACAAGAATGAGCTCATAATACACCTTTCATCGTACAGGTCTGAGGAATCAGCAGATGCCACTAAATCAGTGCAGTGCAACAACAGAAGCTGTAAATCTGTCTGTCTTTCATTCCTCCACTGACACCTCAGTGTTATGAAATGAGTGGTCATAAATAAAGCTTTTTTTTTTCCCCCTTCAAATCAAGCATGTTAAATAAGTAAAAGAGGTGAATATGTGACCTTGCTCTCTTCTCTTCGGCAGTCATTTTTATCGACATGTTTACTCATTAGTAATGTGTGATAACGTTATGAATTGTTGTCTTGACGCTTAAATGCCAGATACAACGGTACCCAGATGCAAAACAAACAGCTCTTGCATCCCCCATCTTCTTTAAAAATGTATGTGGGATCGGAGGTGTACAACGAAGTACAGTGATATCCTAAACAGTAAATAAATGGTGTACTTATCCTTGATAATATAATATGTTAACTTTAACTATAAACTTTTTTTTTTTTCTTGATGATTGAAAAATGTAAATGTTTAGTCTGCAACACAGAAATGTTCCATTAATAAACATGCTTTTATCATATGTTTATTAATGCACAAATTACATATTTAAAGACTGTAAATATCCAGAATTTACAGTAGTGCAAACCGTTCTTTTGTGGTATATTCCCCCCCAACAAACCCCCCCCCCCCCCCCCCCCCCCCCCCCCCAACCCCACCCCAACCCCCACCCCCTCTTCCTTACCGTGTGTGTGAGTGTGTGTGATGATGAGGACCTGGAGCATAGGAAATTTCACAGTGATAGCCCTGACTCTCTCTCTCTCTCTCTCTCTCTCTCTCTCTCACAGCTACGAGACACCAAATCAACAGACCAGAATACAACCCTTCTCCACTTCCTTGCTGAGAAGTGTGAAGAGAGGCATCCTGAGATCCTGAAGTTCCCTGAGGAGTTAGAACATGTAGAAAATGCCAGCAAAGGTAAAACCGCCCTAAACCCTTAGAAGACCTACAGCATGGCTTGCTGCAGCTTAGGTCATACTCATGAGACTGTGTCTATGGTCTACTGCCTTTTCTACACAGCTTGGTTTACAATGGCCACTTGTATTGCTTCATATGTCCATTCTTCTTTACCCATTTCACACATTTAGTTAATGCTTCCTCTGATCCCATGATGTCATAAGAGTCTCAGTCATCTTAACAATGAGAGATCAATGGAACACAATGATATTAGTGTATATGAAAACGTTGCTTAGCAGTAGGTCGTTACCAGCAGACCTGGAAGGGTAATAAGGACAAGTAAACTTTGTGGTTTGGAAGAGATTTGCAATGTGATTGCAAAATGAAGAGGTGTGCTGATGATGCAGGTGGATTGTAAGCATGAGGAGGACAGAGGAACAATGAGGGAAGACCTCAGCTTTTAAAATAGGAGTGGATTTATCGAGAGGAAAAGAAATATAAACAAATAAATAACACAGAACAAATTTAAAAAAAAACAAAAAACTTGCATGCCACCTCTTTCAGAGTCAATATATCTTTTTTAAGTAACTATCTTTTTTTTTTCTTCTCCCCCCCCCCCCCTCCTTTAATTAATGCAGGACATGCAGTCTTCCACTTAAGTCAGGATGTTCTTGAATTCAAATTAGAATTTATTTTTATTTGTTTACTTGCTTCTGTTTCTTGGTGTTGGCCAGTCTAATCAAACAGAATTGCTCTCTAAATACCATAAGCCAAACTAAATCAGATCTTAATTGAACAATAGGCTTTGCTTTGTATTGGCATTTCCCTACCTATCTTCAAATATCTGACTTCTCTTTGTGAGAGCCTTACAGGTTCCATCCTGGTTGACCTTGGGGTGTTTATCCTAGAAATCCCTCTTATTTTAGCAGGCTAGATTTCTCACTTCTTTATGCGTGGCATTTGACAAATCCTTTATTGCTTTTTCCCCATGGTTCTCTCTCAAGCGTGAGGCTTTGGGGCATTTTACAGCTTGATTTAGATGAACTAATGTTATATGGACTAACCCAAGAGATTAGACTAGACCTGAATGGGATATTTTAATTAGTGCTTTAACATCAGATAGAGTAAAACTGCTTAATAGCCAAAGAGCCCCCTTTTAATCCCTGCGTTCTGAGTAAATTTTGCATGTGTCTCTGCCTGCGTTCTGTTTGAAAGGTAGATAGTCCAGTGTCTGGGGTTGATGAGAGAAGTTTAATGAACCACCGGGGAAACATATGGGTAGGAGTATGGCCAGCAGGAAAGGTTAACAGCACAAATGGGATAGAGGCTTATGGAGGATGATGACTACATTCAGTACAACAGATTTTGATGCTGTCTCCTGACTTTGTGGAATTGAAGCATCCTGTAAAGAGCTTCATTTGCCATCCCCAATATACAGTACAGTAGACTGTCAGGCCATCATTTGAAATGTCTTAATGTAGTTTTAATGACAAAAAATAAAGACAATATATCATGTGCTATAACTGGTAGTACTAGTAGTAGTAGTATTTATTTATTTATTTATTTAGAAGATTTTTTGTAGGCACACATAATTGCTTGTTGGATTGCTCTCTTGCTAAATTTTAATGTCTTTATTATTGTCGGGGGTAGTAGAGCCCTGTGTGTTTGGCTACGCTGTAATTTCTCCTGTCAATAAACTAATTTCTGTCTAATTCCATTCGGAAGTATTTGGATGGAGCCCTTGAGGGCTATTTACTGTGTTAGTAACCTAATTGGTTACCTAATCTAATTGAACTAATTATGTGCTCTGCTGAAGGAACCAATCACAGTTGAAGTGGACCAACAGAGTCTTTATGGGTATAAGAGATGGATGAGTGTATGTTCAAACTGTGCACACTATGAACAGAGTCATTTCAGGGACAATCAATTCTTAGTACATGCTTGTTACTTAATTTAGTGTGACAGATAAGCAGTCGCATGATTCAATTCATTACATTGAATGCCATAGCAGAATGCATAGACAAGTCATGAAGAACAGTGTTTGTAATAAGGAAAGCTTTCTCACTGTAGCTGTCAGTGAGGACTTTGACAACAGGTCTGAATTACAGGACCTTGCAGGACTTTAAAGAAGAATATCCTCACTTAATGTGAGGGTTAATAATGTTTCAGTGCTCATAGTGTTAATTAATTTGTGATGCATTTCAGTTTTTGTGTCTTCTTGAAAAAGAAACATTGCCCCATTATATTTCCTTTGGTGCCTGTGTGTGTGTATGTGTGTGTGTGTGTGTATGTGTGTGTGTGTGTGTGTGTGTGTGTCTATTTCTTTCTTTTTGCTACCTTTCAGTTTTGCTTTATAACTTCCATGTAATGCCTGTTTGTTACAACAGGGCAGGACTTGGAACAAAAAACTGAAGGGTCACTGATTTGAACCCTAAATGAGGCACTGAGGAGGTTGACTAAGTATAAAAATGCTGCACATTCGAATGTCCCTGCCCTTTTTCTGTCTGCTGACCCCTAAGCAAGCCACGTAATGCTAAATTCATCCAGGGGCACTTTGAAATAGTACAGCCACCACCCCCGACTTGAGTACCGGCTTTATTGTTCTCATGTTCTCTACTGTGATTAAATTAGTCAATAATATAGCTGTTACATTTATGCTGATACACCAGCAGACTTTCTGTAATAGCAAATATGTTTCACGTTTTTCTCTGTTTTCTTCAGTAGTATTTAAAGACAAATCTCTTTTCTTTCCTTTTTTTGTTTTTTTTTTGTTTTTCTTCCTCCTGCCTTTCTCTCCCCGTCCATCACCCAAGCCTATCGGCTAAATGAATGAAAGAGCATTTTTGTCTCTTTATAACATTACTTCCTTCCACTCTATCCTTGTCCGCTCCATCAAAGCAACCCTCCAGCTCGACAGAGTTAGCACAGCAGAGCGCTGGGGTGTAGCAGGGAACAGCTAACTCTATTTCTTCTATCCCGTCACACAGGGCTACACGGCTTTGCTCTCTGATCTGTCGGCTACAGCACAAGCTCCAAACAAAGTCCGTGTTGTTCTCTCGGTGTGTTGGTTTGTCCTTAGGTTCCTGAGAACGTATGGCAGACATCTCTTATCTTGTGTGTAATGCTGGCCCAGTGGGACAAGCCGCTGTCTGACTAACACCTTGCCCCTGAGCTGAGAGGTCTCAGCGACTGATTTCAGCCTGTTGCGTCAAGACCCCAAGGAGAAGGGAATGGAGAGGTTTTTTTTTTTTTGGTTTTTTTTTTTCCCTTTTTTTTGGGGGGGGAGGGGGTGCAGGGGGTTGGCTGAGGAGACGTCACACATTGGCTAATCACGCACTCATCTCCAGATGCTTGGTGGCTTGGAGTGCACACTTCTAATATACATGATTGAAAAGAGTAATCAGTTCCACCTGATTTCACTGAGAGAAAGGGGAAAAAAAGGCTCTGCTTTTCACTTCTCATCTCATTTTCTACCAGGAAATGGCCTACCACCAGGTCACCTGACCCTCAAATCCTCTCAAAAGGAGATAGAGCTGGTTCTTTTATTGTCTGTTTTATTGCAGATTGACCCAAACTTAATCTAATTACACTGACTCTCACCCCCAGTTCTCTCTATGTTAACTGTCCCTGAGTTAGACCCATGTAATGTTAAAGTCCCAATCTTGACATGACAAGCCCAAATTGAAAAGAAAGTTAATTGCTAATCAATGATAACCAGATCACTGTGCCTTCCTCTTCAGACTTGAGTGCCATACTTTGGCATTTGCCCGAAATCATTATTGTGATTCAGTCAGATGTCTTCACTTTCACTTGCCTATATACACTTTCCGCCATTCACAGTCTGTCTCAGAACTAAAATTCATTCATGATATTTGGACGGACACACACACACACACACACACACACACACACACACACACACACACACACACACACATGCACATCCTCACTTCCCAAACACAATGTATTCCGCATCCTCGACACACGTGCTCTGACTGTACAGACAGCCCATCATGAAAAAGTCATTGACTAGTTACTGGTTCCTGGCACATATGATTGCATCTGTTAAAACCTCCAGTCCTGGACAGGACTGTGGAGGATTGGTAGTACAGGTGGAGGTCACGGGCGGTCGTGACCGACTTCGCCGGATTGGGCTCCCTGCTGGGCTTGGAGTCATCCTCTTCTCCCCTCACAGTTCTATCTCCATCCACCTCCATCAAGGTCAGGTCTAATTAAAATGTGTTTTGTTCATCCACTGAGGCCAGGTCTAGAATGTGCTGATTCTCAAGGTAGAGCTGGGGCATAGGGAGTGGCCATGAAAACCAGGATGGCATTGTCTTTTTTTTTTCCCTGGCTCTCTCTCTTGTTGTGTCTCATGATGGCATGTCATACATTTGAATTTGTCTTCGTTCTCAACACAAGAACATACAACAGAACAACACACAGGGTCATCAAAACAATCTAGCACTAATAATAGTAAGTAATGAGTAAATAATAACAAGTGAATAATAATCAAGAGTAACTCACAGGGCAGAAACAAAAGTAATGAGATTCCTTATTTGGAATATATATATATATATATGAGAGAGAGAGAGAGGAAGCTGCCATGTCTTATGTGCTAATGAGCCCATGTCCATGTATAATGGAACATTCCAAATTAAGGTGAAATATTGTGCAAAACTGTGCATTCTCCACACACACACACGCGCACACGCATGGGTAATATCAATTTAATTATCCATGATTTGGTGTGCATCACCTCATTCTCTTTCTCGCTCTCTCAATCATGTGATTGCTCATGTATAGCCTGGTTCTTTTCTGTGGCTGTAATTCATTGAGGTGCTATAGCTGCTGTGAAGTAGAGGGCTCCTTGCTTTTGGCAGTGGTATGAATCAGGTGTTGTTTTGCATTGATTATCCTCAGTGCTGTGGCATATTGGAGCAGAGAGGTCATAAACTACATGCCATGATGCCTTGCTAGAGAGACCTCGAGTGTGAAGTGTATTCTCTACATCAACAGAATATACTGTTCCCAAGAGCCCAGTCAAAGTGGCCTTCTCCTAGCCCTCTCTTTGAACACACCAGTTACTTTTATTGTAATTCTTCTGATAAATGCTCTTTTACCTCACAGTAATACAACAGAGAAGAGTTTAAGGATAACTGCAGGGTCAAACTTTTTCTTTTTTGTGTGTGTGTGTGTGTGTGTGTGTGTGTGTGTGTGTGTGTGTGTGGTGTGTGTGTGTGTGAGTGAGTGTAATCAGATATCTAAGAGAAGTACTCACAGTTTGTTTCTGTGTAGCAGGGAGTGCTATTGTGAGCTCTGAGGGTTTGCTGACACAATCCTGTCTTGTGCTGAACAATAGCACAGTCATTTATTTCATATGAAGGCAGGAGCACAACCCTCCATAGTGAATATTAGAACTGTGCAGTCATGTTTA
>NC_044496.1:47419135-47444135 GCF_902362185.1 Chanos chanos
ATCAATCCAGGGAGATGTGGCCTACATTCCACCCTCGTTTTTAACCATCCCTAAAAATCCACCCTGTTATCTGCATCACACATACATGCATACCAAACATGACCGGATTAGGATGCCCAAAGCATTTCCTGTGTGCACACACACTCACACACACACACACACACGCACATAAGCACACACGTGAGTGTACACACACAACCCCAAAGCAGAGACAGACGGAGAGAGAAGTGGCAGATAGAAAGACAAAGGGAGATTGAGAGGAAGAGAGACAGAAAGAAAGTGAGTGAGAGTTTTTTGTTTTTTTTTTTTTTTTAAATTGTGTCCTTTATAGTATCACTATAGCCATAGTGTGCCAGAAAAGAGAGCGGGGATTGTAATTCCCGAGTTACATGGATAAAAGCTGGCAGTTTTTAGTTCAATATTTCATTTCTTCCACAGAGAATGACAATTCTCCACTAAAGTTGGTGAGGCCAGTCTTCGTTCTGTTCTGTGTATATGTCTTCATATAACTAGAATAGAATCTGTAAGGTGGAACAACAAGTAATTATGGTGATTAGCTTTTTTCTTCTTCTTCTTCTTCTTCTTCTTCTTCTTCTTCTTCTTCTTCTTTCTCTCTTTTTTTTTTTCTTTTGGGAATCAATTGGACATGCTGTCCTTTTAGCTTTTAACTTTTTCTCTTCCCTGAAAAGTAAAGGACATCAGCTTACAACTGCTTCAGCAAACATCACAGACAAACTATGTATGCAGAATCTTTACCAAGTCATATCTTTATCACTGTGCAATCACTGTGAAGCAACACCATGCTCTTGTATGTAATTTTGGAGCAGTTATTGGAAGGTGAGGCAGATTTTTAAAAGATGATCTCTCAGCAGGAGAACGGCTTTGAAAGTTGTCTTTTGCCAAGATTTGGATTTTAGAGTAATTGTCTCATAAATAGAAAGAGTTTGAAAGTATGGAATAAGACTTCTACTGACCTGTTCATTCGCTGCATCATCACACCCCATTTAGAATAGTTTAATGAATTTGTTATTAGGGACCTCTGTGTGTGTGTGTGTGTGTGTGTGTGTGTGTGTGTGTGTGTGTGTGTGTGTGTGAGTGTGGCGCAGTGGGTAGGGCTGTCGCCTCACAGCAAGGGGGCCTCAGGTTTGATTCCCGGCCGGACAGCCAAAGTCCTTTCTGTGTGGAGTTTGCATGTTCTCCCTGTGTCTGCGTGGGTTTCCTCCCCACAGCCCAAAGACATGCAGGTTAGGTGAATTGGAGATGCTAAATTGCCCCGGGTATAAATGTGTGTGTGTGTGAATGTGTTTGTCTGTGTGTCTACCCTGCGATGGACTGGTGACCTGTCCAAGGTGTCTCCCTGCCTCTCACCCTGTGAGTGCTGGGATAAGCTCCAGCACCCCGTGCGACCCTGATTAGGGTAAGCGTCTTAGATAGTATGTGTGTGTGTGTGGTGAAAATGCACCTTGAAAATATAAATGGATCTTTATTGACCGGAAGTGTCAAATGTACTCTAAACTAATTATGGATGATGCTACATCTTCAATGAATTTGTAATAGATGACTTCAGTGGACTGGCATGGCAAACTGCAGTGGCTCTGATCGAGGTCATGATAAGAAGAGAGTTACTGTGTAAAGTCAAAGAGTACATGTTTTCCCTTGCAATTTCTAAAAAAATTAAAAGCGTGTGCTGACCCCTTAGCAGCTGATACAGAAAGCTATATTTGATGTCAAAAACTAGTGACCGTTTATTCTTATTACAAGTTAGTGCAGTGGTGCAAATGCACCTGTTTAAGAAATCCACAAATTATGTCACATTAATAGAACACAGTAAGAATTGGTTATGCAGTCTTTGATGTTATTCATGTGGCAGCTTGCAGTTCACTGTGTGGACGATGCACTTAATTCTGTCTATGCCAGGACAGGAATGTCCTAACTGAGACAGTAACTATCCATGAAGAAAGTGTGTCGTGCCGTGTTTCCATGAATGTAATAAATTGGTTTCCTTAGGAATAACTTGTGGTGGAACTCCGATTTTTAAAGCCTCCACCAGCTAAGTAAAGCCCATGACAATACTACACGACAATACTCTTAGTCCATGTTCACATCTTTACCTGCCAGAATTTCACCTGTGTTGCATGAGCTGTCCATCTCTCTCTCTCTCTCTCTCTCTCTCTCTCTCTCTCTCTCTCTCTCTCTCTCTCTCTCTCTCTCTCTCACTCTCTCTCTCTCTCTGTCTTATGATGGGCTGATGGAGTAATAGTCAGTGATGGAGGTCTCTCCACTCTTATACATGCAGTGGTGTCTGATCTGTGTGAAAGTGATTCTTTGGAGCAGGATGTCCTCGTGCTAACGCTCAGCCTAACTGGCAGAGAGGACAGACTGTCACGGAGCATATCGCCAACGGGATGCAGACCTGTCTTTCCTCACCCACCCTGGATGAATGATGGCTTTTATCAAGCCCCCCTTTCCCTCCGCCCCTCCCTTGGTGGAGAACAGGCCTCTCTTTCTCTCTCTCTCTCTCTCTCTCTCTCTCTCTCTCTCTCTCTCTCTCTCTCTCTCTCTCTCTCTCTCTCTCTCTCTCTCTCTGTAGCAGTGGTGGATGTGCAGGTATGGAGGTAGACAGAGATGGACACATGCAGGGAGCGGTGCTGCCTGGGTTAGTAGTGTTTTGTGCTGGCTGCTGGCCGATCTCCATGAGAGTTGACAACTGGGCTGGAAATGAGAATAATACTGTTTGCCAGGCAGGAAATCTGGCCTGTCGCTGTCAACCTCTCACCATGCTGGGAACAGTGGATTGGCTGAAGATGGACAGAGATGCTTTATTTAAAATATCTCTGCTTTCTTTTCTCTCTCTCTCTCTCTCTCTCTCTCTCTGTTTGTTTGTTTTGTTTTTTTGTTGTTTTTTTTTTTTTTTGTTCCCCAACCTATTTTTTGATATTTTGATGTCCCTCAAATGATGCCAAGAAACAGTTGGCTTTTCTAATGAGAATTTTATTTATATTGTAGCTCAGGGCAACATTAACAGCTGACATCTTAAGACATATACCATTCCTGACCTCCTGACCCTTCCCAACATCCCAACCACAGTGTGCCATTTAAGATCGGCCCTGCGTGACTTAATGCCAGCTGTCTTCAAGCATTTCAGAATACAAGCGTAATAGAATGTACCAAAAAACACAGACAATTTGACTTAAAATTGTTCAGAAGGTGAAGAGTTTAGTACTAAGACACAGCCATTCCTAGTGTTGTGTGATCTTGATTGATCAGGCACGTTTGTCTTTGTGTCATCAGCGTTAGTTCCCAGACGTACCTGTTTCTCACCTCTGTAAATCAGAGTCTGTATCACACAGGCTGTTTGGCAGGTTTGATTTCAGTTGACTACATATTCTAGAGGTTGTTTGAGCAGGTGCTGTACTCAGAACTGTTTGTGTGGCAGTTTAAAATGCTTTTCAAACCTGTCATAAAAAAAAAGGAAAAGAAAAAAAAAAAAGTGTTGTAGTCTTGTTTGCCACTCACTGTTGCCAAGAATCCACTCAGGGAAACATTCTTTTGTTCATAATGGCCTTGGAAATATTGCTTGGTGAGAATGCAGAATAAAAATCACGACTTGTCTTGTTGTGAATTGAGCCAAATCACTTTATTTCTTGGTCATCAGTATGAATCTCCACAGTAAATCTTCTGTTTGCCTCATTGTAGACTTTAGATGTTCTATTGAGTTGACTCACACTTGGTCTGTAACATCCAAAAAAAAAAAAAAAGGATTTGGACCTCAGCTGACATGTGTGACAGTAACGTTTTGTTTGATCACAGTAAGTGCTTTTCATTTGTCCATTCAGGGGAAACCGATTAATGTCAAGGACAAAGCTGTTGGATGCTAAATCAGAGATATAAAAGTGGGATATTGAATTCACCCCCCCCCCCCCTCCTTTGGCTTATCCAAGCACTATGCCAATAATTGTTTGTTTCAGCACAGATGTCTTCCATAGTCCTCCAGGATTTGAGTCCAAGTCGTTTAACTATTAACTGAACATTTGAATGGGAGACGTTTACTTTGTTTTAGGTTGTGCCTCCAAATGAATGTTTTTGGCATGTGGAGTGCAGGGGGCACTGAAAAGCATTTTTGTAAATGAAACTGTCAGAAGGCAGGACATTATGTGCTAATGAGTGTTTAAAAAGCCATTTCAAGTCCAAGAAAAGATTAAATGCTACATGCACCCACAACGAATTAGAAGCTGAACAAGGTTTTTGTGGGGAAAAAAACATTTTTTTGTGAGGGGTGGGGAGTAGCTTCGTACAAAAGGTGCTTTGACGGTAACTGCTAACCTGTTTTCATCACTTCTTTCGGACTGACTTACTAAAGCACATTTCCATGAATACAGCCAAAGCGGGTTGCTTGTCCGGTGATTTGCAGCCTGTGTGTTGTGTGTAGGGTTGACTGAAAAGTGTGACGGAGGAGTAAGCATGGCGCATGCCTTATGCTGGAGATGACCTGGATTCGGGCTGAATTGGCCAGGGAAACTGAATTACAGTTTGTCTGTACTTAAGTGCTTTCTCTTGGCTGTTAACAAAGGTGTTTACAACTGCAATTCCAGCTTATTTTGGCAATTGGCCGTCCTGTTATTTCCTTTTGACTCAACAATTTTAGGCTTCTTCTTCTTCTTCTTCTTCTTCTTCTTCTTCTTCTTCTTCTGCTTCTTCTTCTTCTTCTTCTTCTTCTTCTTCTTCTTCTTCTGCTTCAGAATTTTAGCCA
Organism: Chanos chanos; assembly: GCF_902362185.1. Classification (NCBI taxonomy): domain Eukaryota; kingdom Metazoa; phylum Chordata; class Actinopteri; order Gonorynchiformes; family Chanidae; genus Chanos; species Chanos chanos. The sequence continues at coordinate 47,423,886 of NC_044496.1, forward strand.
GAGTGTCTCACACACACACACACACACACACACACACACACAATCTTTGACTTGTTGTTTGAGAAATGACTCTTTAATGAGGAATATAATTTTAATGTTACTGTTTGTTGTGTGTCATTCAGCAAAAGGCATAAATATTGCTTTACCACCTACAGTGCCGTATTTCTCAACAATATTTTCCTCCAGCTTTGTAAATTTATTCAAATCCAAAGGAAGAAATTATACTTATTGTCTGCCTATGCCATGTAAGACAGTGACAACACTGTGATTCAGACTGCTTTCTGTGCTCTATCTGTTTGAACATCCAACTGCCATTGATCTGTATAGGTATAGATGACATCTTGTGAACAGGGGCTTTCTGAATTTTTTGAGAGCCAAACTGAAATACAGTGGAATTAATGGATCAAAGAAAAGGTGAAAGCAACAAAAGATTGATTCCTGATCTTGGTTGAAGTGGCACTGTGACTACAAAGAGAGAACAATAATTTGATCATCGTCACAAAGTCTTAGCAGCACAAAGAGATTTCTCTGGAGACTAGTGAGATACATGAAAGGCCTTGAGGAGGTGGCTCTCTCTTAACCTTATCTGATTCCTCACATTTAGTTCATAGACAGTAAGTCTTTAAATGCTGCACATCCCCTCTGTGTCGTTTGCTGTGTCTTTATGTGTGTAAACAGTGGCAGTTTGTCTGCTCCTGTCGGCGTATTTCTTATAAATGATACAATAAGTGTCTAGAGAGGCCTTTAAAAGACCTTCTCTCATTTCCTCTTGTACGACAGGGTGGGGTTACTATATAATGCGACGCTGACCTTTCTCTTCACCACTCAGCAAAGGGAGTGCTGTTGTCTGATTGACAGTCTTTATGGGAGAGAGGGTTTACTAAACATGAGGGACTGGGTGACGTTTTGACATGTTGAACGGTTGAGAACATTACAGTCAGTGAAACTTGATCATGAAGATAACAAGGAGATTTGTTGTACAAATGTGCAGGAAATTGAGTTTTGCTCAGCGTGATCCCCCTACCTTACTGATAAGGCTCCATTGTGCTGCTATAATGATCAGAGTGAAAGGTTGTAATATGAAGTGAAGAGGGGTACGTGTGTGTGTGTGTGTGTGCGCGCGCGCGTGTGTGTGTGTGTGTGTGTGTCTGTCTGTGTGTGTGTGTGTGTGTGTGTGTGTGTGTGTGTGTGTGTGTGCGCACGCGTGTGTTTAAACTTAGAACACCTTCTGAATAGCTTTTTGAAAGGTATTTCTATGCAAAATCCCTCTTTTTTTTTTTTTTTTTTACTTCCTCCTTTTTTTCTTTTTTTTTTTTTTCGTTCTCCTCAGTCAGCGCTCCGATTCTTCACGTGAAAGCCATTCATTTTCTGACATTGAGACGTTACCTGTAATTGAGTAGTGCTCAAATCATTATTCACAAGTTGAGGCCAATTAATATGCATGACAGGTCTTCAGACGAGAAGTCAGACAGTGATGAAGCAAGAGGCTTTCGGACCTTTGACTGGCCGCAGAGATGCCTGTCAGATGGGTCTTTGTATTGAGTCGCTGTCTTCCCACCAGTCCTTTGTCACCTGTCGGAGCTGGTGGGCCACATTTTCACCCCTCAAATCCCACCCTCCCCTCCTTAGAAGAAGCCTAGACCTCAGTCTCTCTACCTATGGTTCCCTACAGGGGTCTGATACGTGGGGATAAACTCCTCTATGAAGAATAATTGGCTCCTGATGTAAGTAGCAGCTTGTGCTAGTTGAAACAGATGGTAGATCATTTCAAATCCCATTTTTCATGTTTGTGAGGGATATCAATAAGGGAGCAGTCCCCAAACCTACCCTGACCTTTGTTGCCGGTGATACATGTCATTTGGAGGAATTGAGATCAGGCGTGTGACATTTCTCAAAGCTCTGAATGGAGAGATCGGCTCTTATCTGAGCTGTCAATCACCGTTCGGTGAATTCCCAATGCCCTGTGCACACAAATCATATCAACTCCACCCAGAGATCATACAACATGCCCAGTCTATTGCTGATCTTGTAAAGCTGGTTCACGTAACAATGTGAAGAAGACAAGGTTATACAATACAAGCTTGAGGTTTCCTCCTCTCTTTCTCTCTCACTTCCTATATTGAGCGATGGCAAGAAAAAGTGTCCCCGACTGAAATGTCATGATACAGATCTCAGCATCTTTTACCTACGTCATCAGATCCACGGCTCGATACAGACACCAAAGGGGGCTCTTCCCTTTAGTGCGATATGTCTTACACGTTTGTAAATAGAGCTATAGTTTAAGATGCAGCTTCCCTCAGCTCCAATGGGCTTAGACCGGGCTCCCGGACCCGGTTTTACCAGGCGCTAATGAGTGTCAATGTGGTTAAAGATGCGCTGTTTGTGATGGATGAACACAATGAAAGAAGTCCATTACAGCTCCTGCCAGATCCCTGGCGTTTGATCCATTTTCAAACTGAGAGATAGACAAAAGTAGTAGTGTGCTAAGAGAAGCCAAGGTGACTGTGCATCACAGCTATTCAAATCAGGCCGTGTAAAGCCATGTTCCTGCATTCTGCCTCATCTACTGTGTTTTTGTTTTGATGGTAAAACTGGTTAAATACATTCTCTGTAATATACTAAGTGATCTATTGTACATGTAGTAAGAATTTTAATTGTTGTGCTTTGTGCAGAGAGCCCTAAAGTATTTTGTGTGTATACATTCGTGTGTACTTTATCCCTGTTTGTGTTGTACACAAATGAAATATGCAACGTATTCATTTTCTCTGTTAGATAGATTGTATTAATCTATTTATTTTATTTATTTACGTTCTAATCCTAACCTGTGTGTTATGAAACCATAGCTAACAGGTTTCAGGTTTGACCTTTTCTTTACATCTGGTTCATTTGCACATCCCCCTCCCATCCTTGTTTGGTCCTGTGATATGAACCAGTACTCTCTGATCCATATTCAAATATATTCAAATCAGCCACAGCATATTTGCATGTGAAATTGAGGAACGGAATTGGGATTTGAAGCCAGGTCTAGTGAATGCTGATCAGGCTGAGGTGGGCCAGGCTCCATATGAGCTGCGCTAGATATCGCGAATACAGGAGCAGGAGCATTGAAATGGTCATCAAGGGGATATTTCATATTAACAACCTCCAGACAGTGCGAGTCTAGACGTAATGCCTTTGATATGTACGACAAACTAAATGATAGGGATGCAGATGATTTCATCTCGCTGATAAAGTGAAAGGTGGAAGTTGTTCTCTGGTTAAACATCATGAGCAGAAAACAGTAGATTGCTTTCTTATTGTTATTTCAGTCTCATCGGTGTTGTTGAGGAAGATTTCAAATTTCACTTGGCTCGTGGCACAGAGTGCCCTCATTTCTCCCTATGATTTTTTTTTTTTTTTGTGTGTGTGTTTCTCAGAGGGTTTTTTTTTTTTTTTTTTTTGGATACACTTTGAGTGAGCAGACACTCAGTTTTGTGTCACTCCCCAGGAGCAGTCACATTTTGGCACAGTCAGCTGATTTCAGATCAGTAACTGATTGTGCTTTTTAGTGATTGGAATTTGAAAAGAAAAGTATGAAAAATTAAGGCAGGCCTTACTGCCTTAGGCAGAGGGTAACTGTCTTTAAGTGAAAAAAGAAAAAAGGTGAATATCATCAAAAAGTACTTTTGGTACGTTGAAAAATCCAACCTCCTTCAGCAACTCCTCTCTCTCTCTCTCTCTCTCTCTCTCTCTCTCTCTCTCTCTCTCTCTCTCTCTCTCTCTCTCTCTCTCTCTCTCTCTCTCCACTCTAGCTGTCTTTGCACTTTGTGCACTCTGTCCTATTGGCACTGAGCTATCATGGCAGCTGTGTCCAGATCCAACCTGAGAACTGTGTTTTTATTCCTCCACCAGAGTGACTCAAGGGAGGGGAGGTAGGGAAGGACGGAATCGATTGTTGCTGGCAAAATTGCGCCTGCGTTGAGCTATGGGCTCACAGCAGAGAGAGAGAGCTGCATCTGCTCCAGGCCGCAGCCTCAGTCCTCAGGTGGCCTTTTCTTCCTGTGCCACGCTGCCATTTTGATGTGTTAAGACATAATGGGGATGCGCCATTCACTGGAAGGACTGCCAATAAAAATCTCACATGGTGGGGATTACGGACGATATTGTGGTGCCCTGCACTCCCTCAGTCGCTTGCCAGAGACCTGCCTCCATTCTCTCTCTCTCTCTCTCTCTCTCTCTCTCTCTCTCTCTCTCTTTCTCTCTCTCTCTCTCTCTCTCTCTCTCTCTCTCTCTCTCTCTCTCTCTCTCTCTCTCTCTCTCTCTCTCTCTTTCTTTCGCTATTCTCACAAGTGACATGTCAGAGTGAAAGCTTAAGATAAGCTCCTGATAAGCTAAGGTCAGACGTGCTGTGCCTGTCCTGTTAACATGTGGATCTTGAATTAGAGGTGAGAATTAGTGCTAAATGCACACAGATATTATTGGATAGCATCCAAATAGCATTGTGGTCCACTCAATTGTCCTGTATTATAGAATATATCCTTTTGTACCTGTGGAGGTATGTACAGAGCTCAAGGGCTTTATGACATACAGTATTCTCCATTAGGTGTATTGACTCAAAGAAAATGTTAAAGATGAAGAATGCGTGATACAGCAGAGAATGTGACACCCACCCCAAAAGCCCCCAGTTTTTGTATCGATCATTTTCAGCTCAGATTAGAGTAATTAGCCTGTACTGACATTATTTGATGGCATATTTGATGGCTTCTGTGAGATTAATAGGCTAATATCTTTTGTATTTTTTGAATGTTTATTTTATTTTATTTTATGTGTTTGTTTGTTTGTTTGTTTGTTTATTGGGGGGGGGGGGGGGGTCTCTCACATTCTACTCTCAGAGCTGGGTTGAGTAGTTGGGTTGTTTAACGTAGATGGAACTCTGTGAATGAGAAGTGAGAAAGACCCAGGGCACAAGCAGCCCTTTGGCTGTTTGTGTGCTCTGAGCTACCAAGCTTCAGAAGTTATGGGTACTAAAATGGAAGCAGACAGGAAGGATGCCCTAAGACAGGAGCATTTAGGAAGGCAAACATTATCCTACAGCCATTCAGCTGGCAGGCCTTTAAATGTGTGTGTGTGTGTGTGTGTGTGTGTGAGCTAATGCTTCACCGCCCTGCAGACTCTCTGACTTAAATGTTCACCAGCAGGCAAATAGGTCCAATCATGCAACATGCCACTTTTTTTTTTTTTTTTTTTTCCCGTATGTATGTATGTATGTATTTATTTTTATGGGCCGCCAATGGGGTTTGACTCTTGATATGTATCACCTAGTGCGTAGCCGAAATGTTCCCTTTTTTCACTTGTAATGTGTATGCTTTTACATTCAGCTCCCCCTCAGCAGTTTCCCCACAGTACCATTTCCTGGATTTGTGCATACAGCTTCATATGTTGAGACACTGATGTGTTAGATTTGATTGTGATCTGATGGTCGGGGCCACCCTGTGACACTTTACAAGCTACAAGCCCAGCTGAAAAGCCTCCGTTGCATAGAGTTTATTGTCTGTGGTTAAATCAGCACTGGTTTCTGAAGGACAGGGTGTGCTAAGGCAAGTGATGTCAACAGCGAGGTCAAATGTTTTTCAGGCTCTGGTGTTATGATTTTATTAACCATTTTGCGAGGATACCAGTAGCAAATATGTGATTTTTTTAAAATGTATTTGTTTATATTTTATGTATTTACTTACTTACTTACTTACTTACTTACTTACTTACTTACTTATTTTAAAATTAACGTTTCATTTCAGTTAGCAAAATGGAGGACATAGGGACATAGTAGGAGACAACACTTGGATACAAATGGATGCTTGCTTTTAGACAGTGTAAACTAGATTCCTATATCTGTTCTGAATAAACCAAACACCACTACCTTTGTTTGTTCCATGCTCTATAATTGGACACTCATTCGTGTTTTAAAAGTAATATTTGCTAAGTGTTTTGCCACTCATGACCATCCCTCTGTGCATGTTCATATAAATAGAAGAATGAAGGGGGCAGTAGATGGGTTGATGCATATTTAAAACAGTCTAAGCAGTGCAGTCACAAAAGCAAGTCCTGGTTATGTTTGTGAGTATTATAAGAAAAAAAAAAAAAGAGAGAGATTTCAGATACCGTATCGTCTCTCCCCTCCCATACCCTCTTGCTTTGAGAGATTCGGCATGAAGTAAAAAAGACCAAGACAGTTAATTCATCTCTGAGCTCAAAAGTCTCATTAAAAGCGCTGATGAGTTTAAGAATTGCCTGAGGAGTCAGCGTTCCTTTATAGCTCTGCAGTCTAATGTTGGAGTCTCACTGTCTCCCCAGGATCTAAAAAAAAAAAAAAAAAAAGGCCAATCCAATTCAATCGATACGCCGCACTTTTCCTCTTAAACGCATCGTGGACGTCCGCTCATTTGTACATGTGTTCCGAAGGCAATGCAGCTAGTCCAAGACATTCCTCTGTGTCCCCCTCCCAAATTAAGACAGAGCTTTCCTATGTGTAGATTGAGCTGACCTTTTTATTGTGTGAGGAATATAAATCTCTCTGGATGGACTTCATTAGACAGTTAAGGGGCGAACATGAGTGATCCTAATTTAGGTTGTTACACTGGGTTTCAGCACCAATACAAGCAGAAGGTCATGCTCAGAGAGAGTAATCTCTTTTAATGGACACCATCGGCAGCATGTGCTGGGAAACTGTGTGGACCCTGCTGTCTCCCTCTGCAAATTTAAACACACTTAGCCGACTGGCCGGAATTGATCTATTGGACTTGTTTTGTTACCAGGTGTATCAGTGCTACAAGAGAGCTATTCATGATTTTTTTTTTTTTTTTGCCCCCTCCCCCACTGTCCCATTTAAGCTGCAGAAGCAGTGGCAGACTAAAGACCTTACAGCAGTATGCGAACTTCAGCTACTAACTTAAGAACCAACAGAAAAGCTTCTAGAGTAGGTCTTATTCCATTTCATTATCTCTGTCATGTCACGGGGGCCTCTAATTTGATAGACTTTTCCCTCTAACTTTTTCTTTTTTTTTTTTTTTTTCCTCTGGTATTGTCTTCTGAATATCACTCTTTGTGTTTGATAACACATTACTGTAATGTGTTTCTCTTCTCCTTGTCATGTTTTCATTATGAATCTCTCTTAACTCCGTAGTTTTAGATGATAGCTCTCTGAGTTAAGATGCTTGTTCGATTGGCTTGGCTTTGTCATCTGCGTTAGCAGTAGGGGTCCAGTAAAGCAGTAGCATGGTGATAAGTAGCTGCTTTCACATGGCATAATAGAAGTTCCTGTCGAGTCTATCAGGCACGGAAGAGCTCACAGACAGGCGGGTCTCTGTTTAATTTCAGATTAAAGTCGTTTTCCCCTCCCCGGCCGCGTGCCACCCTCCGAGGAACCCGACAGAGTCCCAGCGCTATCGCCCTTGAAGCCTCTAATGCCTTAAATTACTCCCCCGTTTTGGGCCCTGTTGCTTTTGTCTGCCAGCCATTCTGCCGGTCGCCTGCACTTCTAGATATTTCAGAGAGCTGCGGTTCCAAGGGGCTTTGACCTCTTAATGACAGACACCTCTCCGACAAGGCGACCAGGCTTGTACTAACAGCCAATCAAGAAGAGCAGGGCTGCCTAACACCTCCAATGAATAGATCATTTTCATCTCCAACTTGCTATTAATCACACACAGCACTGGCAATCAGCAGCGCTGGGTCCAACCCAGGGTGCAGCACATATTAAAATGCACACAGATACTTGTGACTGGATGGGGAATCAGCACAGTACAAGTGAAGTCAGGACTGCAATTTTTACTCCCCGTAATCTCTGCTGTGCCTGTGACTGTTGAGAATATGAAAAATGGTCAAAGGGACAAGATGGAATTATTTAATTTGAATATGAATGATTAAGTAAGTAGATAAAATGAATGAATGAATGAATGCATAATTAAGTAAAGAAATAAACAAGTAACTGAAAGAAGTAGTTGTTTATTCCTGAATCCTCACATCTTAGTACCCCGCTGTTTTGCTCGAGTTGTAATTTAGCATTTACAGTAGCCATAGGAGCAAATTCCCTGATGCTCATTCTTATTGCATCTTCCCAGACGCGCTTATTTCTCTGTGTGTTCAGAGAGCTTGAGGAAATGTACACTGGGAAAAGTTCTTTTGGATATTCATTTAGTAAAAATGAAGCATCCATACAAACCTATCTTCTTTAACACCTGAGACAATATAGAGTGTCATACAAGTTCGTGCTGTTAGCCTCATTTGCCATTCCTAAACATCCCAGGATTGCTTTGCTTTTTCTCTCTTAAACTTTTTTCAAAACTATCAGGCTGTTTAGGAACTGTGGGGACTACTTTATATGAAAAATGAAACAAGTAAAAGTAAAAAACAAATAGCAGAAAGAGGTGGGGTTTTTGTTGTTGTTGTTGTTGTTGTTTTTTCCCCACCAAGTAAACGCCATTAAAACGTATCCAATATTGTCTTCGGTGTTTTTTCGGGACTGGCTAATGCGCATTGTGCTGCTTTTAAACGGGGCATTTCACTGTACGCAATTGGTCTCCCGCAGTGTGTATGAACGCGTCTCTAAAACATGAGCTGCTCTCTATGCACTCTGCACCAAAAACCTCTATTCAGGCTTTACCCAGTGCTGTAGCCAGAACAAAGGCAGCGTGACCCATCATCTAAAACCCTGTTCCCAGATGAACAAAAGTCTTCATTACAAAGCCCCATTGATTATCTATGCTAGCCATTAATGCAGACAAAGCAGAGAACCTTGACTCTGCAATGTGCATGTTTTCAGTGGCTTTGGTTTATTTGAATTATCTGTGTCGATTTAAGGGTGAGGCCTTGATTCAACCTTTAATCAGAGTGTGGAAATGCATATAGAGCTCAGGTGGGTTTCGTTCACACTCTACATTATTTTAATGATACCATAATGGAACCATGAAACATGGAATCGTTTCTACGCTGTGTTTCTGAGTTGTTTGTGTTTCTTGTGACGTGTTTCCTCGTGCTGTTTATTTCAGGAAATTTTTCAAAATTGTCTTAAACAGATGAAAACTTAGGTCACTTCTAAATTGATTTTCTGTGGAAAATAGCCTGCCACAAATATTTGCGCTTCGTTTTTATGCATATTGCATATTACATTCTTTATCATTCACAATAAAAAAAATAAAATAAAATAAATAAATAAATAAAAATAAAATTTTAAAAAAACCTACATATTTCAACTTTTGAGAAGAAAACATGAATTACATGGATAATAATAATAATGATAATGATGATGATGATGATGATGATGATAATAATAATAGTAAATAAAGTAGTACATATATTGTAAATTACAGTATCGCATAGTACATGCTCATAAATTAAGATATAAAGCTATCTATCTGCCTATCTATCTATCTATCTATCTATCTATCTATCTATCTATCTATCTATCTATCTATCTATCTATCTGTCTATCTATCTATCTATCTGTCTGTCTGTCTGTCTGTCTGTCTGTCTGAAAATGCAGTTAAATGAAAGGAAAATATTGATTCGCTCATGTTTTAGACTTAGCATTGAAACTAAACACTTGGTGATAAGTCTATTTGGAACTGAGCTAATAGCAGTCCCAGGCTTTTGTCCTGGCTGCCGGAGGTAACCTCAACTCAAAAAGGTCACACACAATTAGCATCGGGCTGTTTCCTGTAAACATGCCAAAATATGGGCATGCCTCCCCTTTCAAAGTGTCTCACAGAGGGAGCTGTTGAGCTAGGAATGAAGACCACGACTACCTTCCAGTTGGATTAAAACAAAACAAAAAAAACATAAAAAAAAAAAAAAAAAAAATTCAACACTGTTACACTTTAACAGTAATTTTAACAAACTGTGCACTATTACCATGATTTTACTGCTACATAACAACAACCACCTGCACCTAACCTCAATATCTCTTTGTTGCTAAGGTATACCGTGTAACATTTACAGGGAATAGGATGTTAGTATCCCACTACCTGAAAAATGTCCAAAACATCCTGACACTTCAGTTCAAAATTGTGTTTGAAGTGTATATGTGAAATGCTATTAGAAATAGAAGATATGCCCATTTGTGCTACTACTCCTTCCTTTATCGGTCTCCCATCGCTTTAGCTCTGTGCTCTAAAAGCAGTTGTCTCTTCTCTTCTTTAAGGTGAAGAGTGCAACATCTTTCACAGAGCTACACCATCCCTCATTGCCATTTTCTTTGGAATGTCCTCTGATGTCCTCACCTTTTTTTTTTTTTTCCCCACTTCCTTTCCACAACTGAATGATGATTTGGAGAAACATTCCAGAGTCAGTTGGTTCTTGAGAAGTATGGTTAAGAGGTTGGTTGAGTAGCCGGTGTGACAATGTGTAACTTTGAAGTTGTGAATGATCGTGAAGATGTGAGCCAACACTCACCTGCATTTCTTATTGTCAAGATCCTCCTTTGGTTCACCTCTCAAGTCGAGAGCCTTTGCTACGTCTGAGTGACTTGTGATGAAGAAAACTTCACTGGTGTAGCTGTTTGAAGAGACTTACAAAAAAAAAAAAAATCCACCAAAGACAATTGAGTCATAACTTACTGTACGTTGTTTACAGATGTAGATCAGTATTATTGATTAGTTGTGGTATTGATCAGGTAATTGACACGTACAACTGACGGCTGGAACTCCCCCTGGTTCAGCACCGCGTCAGTGCCAGAGGCTGGTCAGCTGACTGCTTGACAATGATTTTTTTTTTTTTTTTTCTCAGTTCACCAGTTGTTCTGCTCCTCCAAAGATATAATCAAGTGTTTTCTACGCATCTAGACTAAAGCTGGCCTCCATCTTTTCACCCCCATTTTGTGGTGAAAAAATTCTTATAATGTTTTGTTTCCTGTGACACACCCCAATGATGTAGCTGTTTAACATTGATGGGAAACCAGCTTTCTGAGGGAGATTCTCCCAGACTTTGTCTTGAGTGGGCCAACTGAAAACTTGCTACTTTCAAATTAAAACCCAGGATCCTCATTTAATTGACATAATTACCCATAACAACTAAACAAGGTCGTTAGCATTCCTTTAGCAAGCTCGTCTGAAGTTTCTTTATGGCTCTGGAATGTAAACTCATTGATGGGAACCTCTGTGAGACAGAGCATTTACCCCAAGGCTGGTGAGTAGAGCGCAGGACAAAGGTGTGTGTTTACCTGTAAACATCCTCCAGCTCAACCATCTGTTCTACTGACATTTCTTGCATATAACTACAGCCCACCCAAGTCCTCAAAAACAAAATGCTGTGCTCTCGCTCTCTCTCTCTCTCTCTCTCTCTCTCTCTCTCTCTCTCTCTCTCTCTCTCTCTCTCTCTCTCTCTCTCTCTCTCTCTCTCTCTCTCTCTCTCTCTTCACGTGTCATGTTTCCATTCAACTCCCTGGGAGTCATCACCACCTCGGGTCAGTGCCTAAACTTTCCAGCATATCAAAATATATTGTAATTGACTCCATTTGTCATTCCTCTTGAGATGTTGTACTGGCTACACTCCCAATGGCTGCCAAAAGCAATATCATTTAAAACATAAATGATTCATGCCACATGTATGAGTCTCTCTCTCTCTCTCTCTCTCTCTCTCAACACTGTTTCCCCAGACTCATTCTCAAGTTTCAGGAAGTTATCTTCCTTTTCCCTGCTCTATTATCTACCTTTAGCTATCAGCTCTTTATCTACAAGTTTCGATAAATGATAGTCTCTAGTTGCCACCTTTTCAGGGCTTCAGTGGTAGAGGTGTGTCACTGAGCCAAGGAGCAGAGCACTAAGCTTTGGCATTATCACTACATCACTGCCAGCATTTACAGCATCCTCAGTGAAGAGAAAGACAGAGACAGGAGAGAGAGAGAGAGAACGAGAGAGAGAGAGAGAGAGAGAGAGAGAGAGAGAGAACGAGAGAGAGAGAGACTGCCTGCCCCTTTATTTCCTGCTGAGTCTCCACGCTTCTGTAGAAAATCCTCAAGGCCAGAATCCTCACGGTCTGTCAGAGAATGGGGAACAGGAGGAGAGAGAGAGGGAGAGGGAGAGAGAGATGAGTGAGTGAGTGGTTTGTGTATTAGAAGCACTGAGAGAGGGAGAAAGAGAGTGCGAGAGCAGAAAGCAGACAGAGGCTGACAATTACCAATCACATACTAGCTGGCGGGCAGTATAGACAGAGCTCAGCGGTGTTTGTGTAGTGTTAGATGCTGTGTGGATGCATGTTGAATGCAAATAGGTAATCCAGTGCTTTTCATCTCCCAGAGAGAAAATGGGATTCTCCAGCTAGATGTTCACTATACTGGTTCTGTCCTCTTGTTACAGGGATTTGGAGTGAAAATGCTGTTGAATTCATTGTTTGACATTTGTAATGATGCTATGTGAGTTACTGTGTATTCATCATTCTGAGATCAGCTGGAAAATCCTTGACATTGTTGTTTTGTTTTTGAGGTAGAGCCCACCCCCTGACTCTCTCTCTCTCTCTCTCTCTGAATCTTTTTTTTTGTCTTTTTTCTTTTTTTTCCCCTTTTTTCCCCCGAAATGATCAGGATTCAGGATCAGGTTCTATGGTCAATAACAGCAGAACAGCTCAATTTGAAGCATATTTTAACCTTAAAGTTTTATATGGTAAAGTCCGTTTAAATGATCAAATCATGAAATAAATCCTCAATTATGATAAAGCACTGAGAAGTGAGGGATTTTCAGGAAAGACATATTAAAATAATAAATGGAGCGAATGCAAAAAGGATTTATTCCTTGGTTTTCTCCATCCGATTAACACCCCATTGATTAGTGGCTAGTAATTTTGTTAAGCTCTGTGTGCATTGTGGATTTATACCCCTTCCAAACTGAAATTAATTGAACTGTGCACAAACTACACACTGTTTGTTTTCTGTTTTTTAGCGATAATGCTATTTCCACAGTTTGTAATGGCTGCTAACAAATGTCAGTTCTGTCATTTATTTGATTGCAAATTTAATTGGAGAAGAAAGGGGAGGGGAGGGGAAAAAAAAACAAAAAACTATTGTCTTCACATCCTTTAACTTTGTTTTGAAGCTCATTGGCGAAGGTTTGAATGTCTTCCTTGCAGAGAGCTATTGAAAGCCATCAACTGAAAAAGCTAATTGAATAGCGAGCAATCATTCAAAACCGAATTACTTTGCCTGCTCCTCATAGTGCTCTATGAACTTTTCTATTCTTTCATTTTACTGTACATGTAAATTGCCTCATTTTCCACTTTCTTCTTCCTTAAGGATCCCCCACCCCCCCCCCCCCCCCCCCCCCCCCTCCTTCCCTTAACAAGACTTCAGTTCCAGCATCATAACATGATGGGTAATCAGAGAGAGAGAGTAGTTTGGCTGCTTTGTCACAAGTGTATTGCTTTCACCTGCATATTTCAAGTTGATTTCCACCTGAAGAGGAAGCATGTATAATCATCGTTATAACATTACTGTGCTGCCTTCATCATAAAGCTTTTCCTTTTTTTTCTTTTTCTTTTTTCCTTCAAATGTTTTCAGGTGCTAAAGTTGAGTTTCAAGATGTAAACATGTTTTCTAAACAACTGAAAAGAGGCCTTCAGTAAAGCAAGCCTGACTGTGAAATTGAAGTAAATGAAGAAATCAGCTTACAGCTGGATATGGGAACTGCTTGTTAGTGGTTGCCAGTCATTGCTAGCTTGTTGAGATCATAGTCTGTGGGGTTTAATTATGTGGTGAAGGAAAGTGTTGAGTGTGTTTTTTTGTTTTGTTTTTTTTTCCTCCCCCCACCCCCACCCCACGGTTGTCTGCTTATCTCTCTTTGGTCTATGTTTTAAATGTTAAAGGCGGACACGGCTTGTGAAATCAATATGAAGGAGAAAGGTATATTGCTGGGATCTGCGTAAGACCTTTTAGAATCTACTGAGGCTAAAAACTCATTTTACAACAGATTAAATGATCAGATTTAGCATTGACCTGCACTCACTCCACCATCCAAATAGCACTCATTTGTCAGGGATGAATATAGTGAAGAACATCCTGTGTCCAAGCCAATGAACCCTTTCTAATGACATTGGATGCTCTTCCAAAGGTATGTGCGTGCATGTCTGGGTCTGTGTTTTTCTTGAGCCTGTTCCATCCTATGAGATCTCAGTTTGCCAAATTTTTAGCTGTAGCTTTAACCTGTGAGAATTAATTCTTAAATGAGAATGGTTAGCACTGGCGAACCGAATCTTTGTAAGCTTGTTCTCTCTCTCTCTCTCTCTCTCTCTCTCTCTCTCTCTCTCTCTCTCTCTCTCTCTCTCTCTCTCTCATATACATACGGGCACTAATTACACTCAGATACATGATGTATGTTCACTTATGCATGGCCTCATTCATGCAACTGGAATCCCCTTATATATCTCCTCAGATGAGGCTCCTTTAATTCTATTCTGAGTTTGTGCGTGGTGCTACGGATGCTCATAGATAGCCTTCCTTTGAGTTTTATGTTTCAACTGCCTTTGTTTGCACAAAGTATGGAGATTATTTAAAACTCAATTCTTCATTCCGTATCAGAAGGCCAAGCAAAAAAAGAATAAATCTCCATTTCCACTGTAACCTTTGAAAGCATCACAAGGAAGAGAGATGAAATATAGATACAGCTACCTCATAAATCCAAATGGAAAATGGCCACATCCAACAAATGGCGGAATATAACAGTGACATCCTCACATTAGAGCTGATGATTTGGTATTTCGTGTTGCATGTCTTCTTGCTTTTATGATGGGTAGCCTTTTTTTTTTTCATCATTATTTCGTGGTGTTTTATTGGAAGAGAGAATGAGACATGGCTTAATGAAATAGCTCTCTCCTCACCCTTACTGCCGAAAATAAATACTTTCCTCTGAAGCAGAGTTGGGCTAAACCTGCCATAACGAGCCTGTAAATCTAAGAGGGCTTGACCACACTAGAGTTTGTCTTGTGAGGCTCCGTCGTTAATGCAATAGGCTTTCATACAATCTCATACTTATGGCTTTGTTAATATTTAAAATCTAGTGAAAACTACAAAATTGCAGTTGAGTTTTACACAGCCAGGAAACCACAAGCTAAGCACTATCCAGTCAATTACCACAAAGTCCCATGTTTTATCAGGAAGAGTACTGAACATCTGACTCATAGACAGTTTCAAGCCATCTACTGCAAAAAATTGATTTTGACATAGGCACATTAAGCAGGTATAACATAATGTCAAACTTTTTTTTTCTCTTTTTTATTCTTTTTAAACCTCAGTAATTGGAGGTAAAACATAAATATTTGTGCAGCTAAGAAGATGATGAATGGTTCAGTGTATATTATTAAAGCATATATGGAGTTTCTGTTGACAACTCTCATTAGTGTGATTTAGCCTGTCCCAGAAAACAGGAGTTGCAAAAGGGACAAGGGTGTTTTAGTTTATTAGTCTCTCTCTCTCTCTCTCTCTCTCTCTCTCTCTCTCTCTCTCTCTCTCTCTCTCTCTCACACACATACACACACTCTTGATTTGAAGTGAGCATGTATGAATGTGTCTCTGCTGGCCAGCAGTAAACAGTTTTATTTTGCTTTTAATGTTGCTAATGAAATCCCAAAAGGATGCCAACTTTATCCAGTGCAGAGCTTCCTGCCGTAAAATTCTCCATTAGAGAAGGGAAGGAGCAAGAGACAGAGCGAGGAGTGCAGACCCCCACACCCCCCCCCCCACCCCACCCCAAAAGAAAGAGGCTAAAAAAAAATATTGCTGAAAAGCAGAAACTGACCCATAACAAGCTTTTAATTCTAGAGGAACATCAAAAGAGACATTAGCATATTTCCCACTAATAAAAGTTGTTTAATCCACTCTGTTTTTCTGCTACTCTCTGTTGTTCTGTAGTGGTGGTGATATGTGGAGCTGCAGCACAAAAAACACTGACATTAACTAGTCTTAAGAGATTTTTACTGAACAGTGATGCACAGCACCACGGAGGAGGATTGTTGAGCCCTCTATCAGCGAAGCCATGGTCACAAAAACCGAATTTCTGAAAATCTTCCATGGAGCATTAGTCAAGATGAGTCCTTAGGACTTCTGTAGTCAGTGTTGAGTAAATCATATTTCACAACAGTGCCTCTTCACTGTTTAAATAATCCCCCCGCCCAACAGACAACTTCCCAAACATGCTTACCGTACAAATCATGCTTGCCGTACAAATCTGCAGGCTATGAATTATAGTGACATATTGTTTTAAGACTATGCAGTAGTGTTGCTTACTGAAAACAGCCCTTTGGAGTGCGCTTTAGCTTAGAAGAGAAAATGCTATGTGGGCTTCTAGCATTCTATAACTTCATCGCAAACAGTAAATAATCAGAGCGTTCTGTGTTTTCGACTCCCTGGCGCATGAGTTTCATCAGTGCCAAAGCCTGTAGGATCTGTGACTCTGCACTGTTATTAGCTGACCCCACTGTCAGGCAAGGGCCACACTGCGCCAGTCTCCAAGCACCCGGGTGAATGATGAACACCCCACGCTGATGATGCATCTCTGTGTATCTAATCTATCCATCTTCAGCATCCAACTGCCCGCCACTCCATCTCCTCATTCTTTCCCACTGTCATTTCATCCTAGAGAAGGGGCCACTGATGCCTGAAGTTATCCACTGATTCACTCTCAGTCTGGCTCTGCTCTCTCTCTCTCTCTCTCTCTCTCTCTCTCTCTCTCTCTCTCTCTCTCTCTCTCCCTGTCTCTCTCTCTCTCTCTCTCTCTCTCTCACGCACTATCTCCGTATCTATCTAACTATCTGTCTCTCTATCTGTCTAGCTGTCTGTCTGTCTGCTCTCTTTCTCACTCTCTGCTGGGTAGCATGTCCTTGTTTCAGTATGTAGTATGTGAGCCTTGATGAGAAAGATGGTAAATGCTGCTTAGTTTTCTTCCTCAGCTGTATCAGTCATGACGCATTCTCTTTCCAACACATTGTCACGGCTTGTCAGTCATGATGTGTGACCTCTGCCTGTTTTGTTCTTTTTTTTTTTCACATATTCCATTGTCCAGAGAGAGAAAAAATGTTCAAAAAGAAAAGCACCCAAGCAGCAAAAAGGGCCCAAAAACTTAAGCCACTTCAACTGTTTTTCTCAAAATAAGATGTTTTCCACTAAAAATGATTTTTTGTTGTTGTTGTTGTTGTTGTTGATTTTGTTCTTTAAAATGCTTTTATCCATTTTGCTTTTACAAAGAATCTAGAGTACTCAAGATGAGATAAGAGCTTTTGTCCTTGCCTTACCCCCTTAGGGTGGAGAGAGAGAGAGAGAGAGAGAGAGAGAGAGAGAGAGAGAGAAATGACAAACTGACAGAGAGGCACAGAGAATGTTCATTTTCTGTTCTTCTCTAAGGCAGCGCTCTGACCCCTCTCAGCCAGACAAAGGTCAAGCATAAGCAGAGTGATCATTGGGTGTGTTTGTATCAATAAGACCAAAGCCGTAAACATCTAACACAACACAAAGCCCTCCCTCGCCCTGATCTGCTAAGACACCGGCATCTCTTTGAAGTGTAGATGCGAAAGTGTTGATGTGAAAAGTAAAACAGCCAAATAAACAGAGTGGAGCTGCATAGTGAGATTAAATGCAGATTAGTGATTCAGGCCTCAAAGTGAGGACAGTCTAGCCCAGGGGCTGCTGTCTGTCAGTGGGTCAAACTCTGGTATTTTCAGATGCTCTGAATTATCTGACCTTGCCTATAGACATAGCACTTTGATTTGCCTCTGTATCTGAACTGTTCTGCACAAATAAGCTTCGTTAAAAGTTTAAGTTGTTGTGTAAGTGGACTTTCATTTGATCATGAAATAAGGGCCTGGTATTATTTTGCTGATGTGCCGGCATTAACAACAAAATGCTTGAACTAACTGTTACATACTTGTATGACTGAGTGACTGAATGAACACTCTATTCAAATAAACTCTAAGATTGAATATAGTAGGAATGGTCTTTCACTGATCTGTCAGTGGCAGTGCAGCAATGGAGGTCCAATTTTCGATGGTATCACCTAAGGTTTAGTTTTTGTAAGTATGGTTAGTCTTTTAACAATATCCACTCACCTATGTTCAGTTGAGAACAGAAACCGCAGGAGAAGTTTTCTGCATCTTGCTTTAAACCTTCAAAGCACAATTGGTTACCATACTCAGCAAGCCATCTTGTGTTCATCTCTTTGTACGTGGCATAAAGTTGCTCTTTTTGGAACTATGTTAAAAGTGTGTGAACTCTTAAAGTATACTTAACAGTCCTCTCCTGTTACATCTTGCTTTGATGTGAATGCCTTTCACTGTCTGGATAGAGATTTCTGAAGTATGTTACATCGACAGCAGTCGCAATGCATTTCATATAATGATATCAAGCAAAAAATATAGATGAACTGCCTTTGTGTGAGAATGTTTATTGAGCTGATGTCAGGGAAAAAAACGTACAGCAGAATCATTGCGTAACGATGAATTTTATTTGCCTCTCTTTGCAGTTTCTGCCCAGATCCTGAAGGCCAGTTTGGACACAATGGAACGCCATGTCCAGAGACTGGAGAACGACATCCAGAATTTTCCTAAGTCGGACGACAAACAGGATAAGTTTGTGGAAAAAATGTCCATATCCTTTACATTCTTTACCCACTTATGTTGAGCACGTGCCAAGGGATGACAAGTGGGGTTTTAGCTCTATGAGCATCTGATAAACGTAATGATTTCTCTATTCCCCAGAAATGATTTTAGTCATCTTATATCATTATCATGTGTAAGTTCGTTGTTATTGAAGGTGTAGTGTTATACCTGCAGATATGGCTGTATTCAAGCCAACTGCACACAACTTCATGACGGATGCCCTGACTTAAAGGCAGTTATTCAAGTCTTTATAATGTCACACATACAGCGTCAGAAAACTTGTCCTTGCTCTCCAGAACTGGAGATTAGAAATATTACTCTAGATGGAGCAGTTGTTTGACTGTCCTCCCACTCTGGGTCTTCTGCTATGAGGACATTATTATGTCTTGAGGGAACTGAGGAATGTGGGAACATAAGGGGCCCATCTCCCCCCGGTGAGATGTTTGTCAGATCCTTCTCTACATTCTCCCAGATTCCCCAGAGTGAGTTCAGTCTTGGGGCTATTGATTCAGAGCTCCTTCTCTTTCTCCCTCGGGACTCTAATGGAGGGCTTCTTAGCCATGCCTACTTATCACTCACTCAGATTGCATCTCCTGGCCAGCCACAGGACCTCTTTTTCTCTACGACGCGCTGTGGGCTATCATCTCTCCAGGCTCCTCTCGCCTTTCCATAACAGAGTGCTTTCTCTCCAACACGAGCACTCGCACCTCTCAAATTGAATTAAGCATGCCTTAGCATTTCCCTGATACTATTCAAAGGAGAAGAAAAAACTTTTATTTTTCCATCTCCTTCTTTTTCTTCTCTCCACTCTGACAGTGAGATATTTCCATATTGTAGCAAGAGGGTAGAGACAAGAGTTCAGAGATTTTACTCTTTATTTATTTAGTTAGTTAGTTAGTTAGTTAGTTGGTTAGTCAGTGAGTTATTTGGTTCCTTAGTTAATTAGTTAGTTGTTCCCATAGTAATTTTCTGTGAATGACAGCCCCACACTATACTCCTACTGTGCGCACTGCTGTTCCCTACCAATTTTTATTAAATAAGACTAAAAAAAGATCATTAATATGTGATTTATCAAGTCAGAAAGACTTCCATATGTTCGCCTTTCCACAGGAGCGACAGCAGTTAACCTTACTGTAGCTTTGTTCATGAGCTCAAATGAGAGATTTATCGGGGCTCACACTGCACTTTGGGTGGCATAGGAATAATAACTCTCATGCACATTAACAATCTGCTCCCAGTCAAAGAGGGGCTGCTTAAACGTGTGTAATTAATGCACACAGAGTCCATTGTATCCAGCCGTCTCAGTGCAGGAACACGTAGGAATGCTGCTGCAGCCTTCCAGCCTCAGTGTCGCTATCGATTATCTGGCGCGGTGGAGGGCTTGAACTTGAGTGAGGGGGAAATTGGAGAGGTGCAGATGCACTGTAGCCGAACACTTCTTCAGTATGTGTGTGTGTGTGTGTGTGTGTGTGTGTGTGTGTGTGTGTGTGTGTGTGTGTGTGCGTGTGTGTGTGTGTGTTGTGTGTCTCCGGTGGATTGTAAAAGCTGGCTGGCTGTAGATGGAGAGGTAGAGCGGACTTGGCCTCTGTCGTACCTGATCTACCATCAGAGCAGTGCTCAGGCTGAAGCTTATTGGGTCAGAGTTTT
>NC_044496.1:47451635-47466635 GCF_902362185.1 Chanos chanos
AAATGTAAAGCTCCTACATTCTGAGAAAGGCTACAAAATTAACCTCTCTTTTCTGCCAGTTCATTGTAATGAGTGTTGGCATAATTTACAATCCAAAATTATTTTAACCAACAAAGAGCATTGTTTATGTGCCCAAGATCTGGTAAATAGACAGGAGAAGTGTACTTAATCCCAGCCAAAGATATACAGCCAAGATAGCTGACATTTATTCCACTGCTGACTGGGAAATATTCACTAACCATTGCCATTTATTGTTCTTTATTGCAAATAAGTAGAGCTGGGCCAAGCCCCAGGTCCCCAGAAGAGTTGGTTGATGAAGAGGCATCTATATCATTAGTGAAGTTGCAGTTAAGCCAGATGAAAGCCTTTCTCAAGCGTACATCAAATTAATGGCCAAACGTTTCCTCCTACACGTCTTCATGTTGTTCTTCCTTCTGTGATATTGTCCTGGGAAAACCGCTCAGCCCATTCACTTGTTTTAATCACTCCCCCCCCCCCTTTTTTTTTCCCCTATTTTGGCTATTCTTGTCTTATGATAGACACTGGACATCACGGTCTTGCCTCTTTCCCACTCACAGATGGACGCAAACATACCATTAATTTGGCATGTTGACCACACTCGCCATTCATGAACCTATTAGCATGTTCATTATGGAAATAAAGTATAGTTTACTAATTACCTCTTAGCTGCAATTTAATTATGAGATCTGCTGTCTGCGACAGGCCGGCGTGTCAGAGGACAGGCAATCAAGACGGCCATTCTTAAAAGGCAGCCTAGTAGTTCATAATGTGAAGTTGATGGAATGCCAGCGAAATGAAGTACAAGTTGGGAATGTTTGGTAACACATTCAGCATCTTCAGCTCTGTGTTTGCTGGGGTCAAATAAAGGGAACAGAGAATCTGTGGCTCAAAAGGTTGGCCGGGAAGCAAGAGCATTGCTTAAAATGAGACAGTATTACTTTGACTCTTGAACTTTCTTTTAGAAGTCCATTTAATGTTGGGACTGGCATTATCGGATTAATTTTACCTCCAGTCTCTAGATTTGGATCAGTGAATTTTGTGTACAACAGGGAAAGTGAGTTCTAATTAAAATGAATTTTCTGACAGTCAGTAGCACTAACAGTTACAAACGACAGTCTGATGCTAATCAACGGGAGTTTCTTCATTAATTGACAAAATTAGCCTCATCAATCACGCGTTGGGGGGGTGGGTGGGTGGATGGGGGTCTGGAAGAGGGGAGAAGGCTGTGCAGACGCTTGCCGAGCGTCAGCGTCACGCTCAACAAGAAAAAGTATCTGGAGGACAGACAGTCTCCAGCTTATGGGAGAAATTTCTGAAATGTCTCCTAAGCGTCTCATTTAGGAGACATTTCGTCTCTATAACTGTTCTCCAAAATGTCTGTATTATGTTGTCTGTTTCTAAACAGGAGACCTGTGTGTGGGGTTTATTTTAAAGTTTGAAATGCATTTATTAGGTGTTTACGCCCCACAGTGTGTCAGAGTATTTTGGAGCCTCATTAAAAATAAGGGAAAATACTGCAAATTGCCCTTGGTGCATATTTGATGGAAATACAGCATGCATACAGGCTTCCTAATGTGTTAGCACACTCCACTTATTCCTGTGTTTCTCATTCTGATCCCCATACTATTTAGCATATTATTTATAGCACACACCCAGCAGATTCGACGCGATGGAAACCGGGGGGGGGGGGGGGGGGGGGGGGGGGGGGGGGGGGGGGGGGCAAAGAATTTTCTGTATTACTCATTTTCCAGGAAATAATATGAAAATTGATTCCAAGGAAAGGTGTTTCCCTCACTTACCAGTCAAAATACTTACCAGTCAAAAAGTTTTCATCTTATTTAAGTTCAGTCAATTATTGATTAAAATGACAGATCGAAGATAGCATTTTCCCATCACCGCATTAATGTTCAACGATGTTTTTGGTTGTATTACAAAAAACACAACTTTTGCATGTCATACTCACACCTTTGCATGTACTCCTTATGTCTTCATAGCAGTTTTGAACCATAGGACACCTTGCACTTGTTATAATAATCTCATTTGGTCCGATGACATATTTGCGTATTTTGACACTATATTTACCTGGGGGTTTTTTTGTTTTGTTTTGTTTTGTTTTGTTTTGTTTTGTTTTGTTTTTAGAAAAGCAACCCTAGAGTGCAGTGTGTAGTCTGAGACTGTGTAGGCCAGTTTTTAGTTTAGTTCCTTTGTTTCATCTTGACAGAGCCACTGAACACAATAACTGCTTTTTTTCAGAACTGTTGTGTTTGGGGGTAGAGGACATGGAAACATTCTTAGAGCAACCCAGAGTAAAGTGCATGGCAGGAGGAGCAAGGGGAAAAAAAAAAGGGCAGAAACATTAGAACCAACATCCATCTAGTACTTAGTCAACAACCCTAAGTACAGCACCAGAGATCCAAACCTGCCATTTTCTATTTCCCAGTGTGGAGCCCTATCTACCGTCTCCCCTCTAAACTGTTGTTCTTTGTGCTTTAGGTTTAAATCCACAGACTGAATACTGACTACTTCGTTGATGGCTTATATCGTATGTTCCTCTCGCTCACCATTCTGTTCGGTCAGTTGTGGCAAATCACATTAATAGCTTTCACTCTAGTTACTGCCCTCTGCGTTAATGTGCGTAACACTGGATTATAACAGGTATATTGCGCTGTGTGTGAAGACCAGTACATCTTCACGCTAGAATTCGTAGGACAACGTTCCCATTTAGTGTGTCATTTTAACATCACTACATTTGAAGTATTAGATTAGAGTTAATCATATCAGAGCTCTTCTGGCATATACAGTCATAGTAGTGGTGAATTTATGTCAAAACAGAACCTAAGTCTTTCCATCATGTATCTCTGTTTTATGTCTGTGTGGTAATTACAGACAAAAGACAGTATTCATGCTGTATTGAGACTTTCTTCCCTTGATTTTCATGATTACTTTCCTACTGTATGGGTTGTTGCTTTTCTGGAGCAAGCTGGGAGCTCAGCAGGTATTCCTCGCTTGGCACAAGCTCATACCGTCTAAGCCCTGTCATTTAGTGAGCATCAGGATATCACACACACACACACATACACACACACGCAGACAGACACTGCAGCTGCCTGAACCAAGCCTGACCTTGAATCGACTTTATAGCGACAACGACTTAATGTTGATCCCCCTGCTTTCTGCTCCCCTCTTCCTTCCCTGGAGTCAGAACATGGATAGGCCATTTAGTCGCCGGTCTGAGAGGTTTTTCCCCTTTTCTAAAGGAATTTCAAAAAAGTAAGAAAAGAAGGTGTGGTGCACAAGGAATCTATTTTTTGAATGGACTCGTTCCTCCTTAATGAGCGACAGTTTGTCTCCTTCTTCTCCTGTTGATTCTTTCACACATTCTCTCTCTCTCTCTCTCTCTCTCTCTTTTTTTTTTTTTTTTTTTTTTTAATACAACTTGAAAAGAGTATGTTTTGTTCCTGCTAAATGATTCATTAGATGAAAAGACAGCAGAGAGAGTGTTGTTCATATCTCAGGTGGATATGCTGTTAGCCCCTGCTTGCATCATGCAGCCGAGACAGTTTATTGCTCCTGGCCTCGGTCTTTGAAAAAACCCGTGCAGAGATTCCATTCCAAAGTAGGCCTCCTCCAAAAAAGAGCAGAGGTGACAAAACTAGGAATATTCCTTCCCAAAATTCAGTCGCCATCTGTTTGCTGTGACTCCTGTACCCCTGCCATGGGGATAGACAGAGCGAGAGGCAGACACAGAGAGAAAGAGAGAGAAGAGCAAGGGTCTGCGTCGCATTGGGAACAGTAACACCCCTGAGGCAGTCCCAAAAAATGATAGCCATGAACGAGACATTTTCCAATGGAGTGATTAAAATGATGGAAGACATGGGCAGTCCCATTCATCTCAGAGCAAGGTGATAGGTACACGGTGGAGGAGAGAGGGAGAGAGAAAAAAAAAAAAAAAAGGGTTCCAGAGTGGGGTGTGAAATGAGATTGGCGTTTGGATGGAGATAGAGATGCAGGCAGTGCCCAGAGGGTAGATCCTGATCTTTTTTGACTGTTTCCCAAGCTGACAAGTTTCTCTGTCTTTCTCCCTGACCTTTTCCAGACCAGGAGGAATGGAGGAATTTTTTTTTTTTTTTTTAAACCTAATAATCCCTTTTTGTCTGAGTGTCTTAGTTGCCCGGTGAAAAAGCAGGACTTTAATCATTTTAATTGTGTCCCGTGCTAGATACATTTGCTGTAATTACTCCAGCTCTGCTGTGTTCCTGTGCTAAGCTCTTTCTCAGAATCCTGGTGGCAGGGGGACATCCTCCATCACAACATAATTTCCTTTTATCCGTCTGCGTTTGTCTCTTGTCATCAAGCATCAGGAAATGGCTGCTCCACTTTCTCTCCGTGCTACTTGAGTTCCTCGTGGATTTAATTAGAAAGTGAGGACGCTTCGTAAGCTCTGCGTGGGAAAAACTTTTTTTTCTTTTTTTTTTCCACCCTCTGTCTCTCACTGGATCTGCTAAATCTGCTTCTAGGAAAAATGTACTTAAGAAAAGGACAGTGATGTCATAAGGGGACCAGCAGAATCTTTAGTGGGACTCAATGGAGTATTTAGTTTCCCTCTTGGTCTCTGCTCTCTTTGCAGTTGACACTTGCTCAATAGTTTTAGTTTTTAAGTTGAACGGTTATTATACTCCTACAGGTCTAAACTCCTTTTTTTTTATAAAAAAAATAAATGAACACATTTGTAGTATCTTATCCTGTACATACCTGCTTGGAGCAGCAAATTTACTGAGGGTATTGTTAGTGCCACAGCGATGAGGTCAGTGGTCTTCATCTGATTTTTAAATGCCTGTTAATCATGGAAAATGTTGTGTACATATATATGCCATAGCCAGTGACTAAACCTTAAGCGGACAGAGGATTTTTTTTTTTTTTTTAAAGGCATTGTGAGGCTGGTTCAGGCTTAATTAATGACCACATGCACCTCTACCTGGTCCTCTCTTCCTGCTGTCTAAACCCTTTAATTCCAACCATGCATTTGGCCACAGGACAGATCATTCCTTTCTCCTCTGGGGGTCTTGCATACACTGATTACATCACTGTTCAGACTGGCACATGAACAATTAACCTGCTGATCTGTAATATTTCAACCAGCAACCTAAGCCGTCATCCGCTTAAATTTTCCTGTGCTAACCACCATCACTTTTACAGGGAGGCATATTTCAGTTAATGTTTTTAATGACGTTGACTGTTTCCATTATGTTGTGGATGTTTGGGATGTATGGAGATGCATTGTTGTGTCTATTGTCTTTAGACTTCTTTCTTTCTTTCTTTCTTTCTTTCTTTCTTTCTTTCTTTAAAGTGTTGTATGCAGCAGGTTACATTGCTTTACAGTGAGCAGTTTTGTATGGTGTCAGATTAGTCACACACCGTTGTGTGTGTGTGTGTGTGTGTGTGTGTGTGTGTGCGTGTGTGTGTTTATTGTGAAAAAAAGCTTTTGACTGACAGATAGTTAGAAGAAAGGAATTAACAGAGTGCGTATTGATGGAAATAATGAGAGACAGTAAGCTACTGCTGTGCCTGTAATGGCATGCTCCTGGAGACTGCTCTCCTTTTGGATTTCTGCTAGGCTACAGCATGAAGGCTCATCCTCGTACTGTGTAATAATTGCTTCACATGCTGCTCTGTCAGAGTCCATTTGACTCTCACACAACACTACGAGGTTTTCTCTGTGTTTTTCCTCTTCCTTCCTTCTTGTATATCACAGTTCTGTTATGAATTACATTAGTCTCTCTCCACATTGTGCCTCACTAATACCACTTGAAGGTCTTATCCCAGTTTGAGGAATGGACTGTTCTGAACTCCTCCGCCAGGATTCCTCCTTTAATTTAATATTATGAGCTGTAGAGGATACAATGAAATTATATTGTAGGAAGATTGTTCTCTGGTTTACAGGTTTATGAATATTATCTGGTAGCCCGTACATTAGTAAATATTGTATCATCGCTGCTTTAATTTTATGGAGTCTATCATCTTGCAAAGCATATTTAGTGTTTTTGTGTTGTCAAGTTTGAGAACAAAGATAAGAGCCTCTATTAACGAAAACCAATTTTCCAAATCCGTATTAATTCAACTGTCATTAGATCTAAGCACACAAACAGAGACTGAACACGCTGACAAACTTAAAAATAATGGTTATAATGAATGCTTAGGGATTATGCTAATGTATATGTAAAAAAAAAAAAAAAAAAAGATAAATCTATTATTTTTCTTAAGCACACTTCTGAGCATGATTAAAATTAAGCATATATTACACTATAAACTCGACAGTCTGAACTGTGTTAAAAACTGTGTAATGAAACAGTATTG
The DNA here is from genome assembly GCF_902362185.1 of Chanos chanos. Classification (NCBI taxonomy): domain Eukaryota; kingdom Metazoa; phylum Chordata; class Actinopteri; order Gonorynchiformes; family Chanidae; genus Chanos; species Chanos chanos. The sequence goes on from NC_044496.1 coordinate 47,458,011, forward strand.
CTTTTGTGTGCTTTCTAAATACAGAACAATAGGTCGGGGATCTAAATGTGCCACTTATTCACATTCATTATGCAGTTAAGAAAAGTCACAGGGGGGGAGCTTTTCTCTTCCCAATGAAAGTTAGATTCTCTTCAAAGGTGCAGAAGAGAGATTTGCGCCAATACTCTTCTTAGTCACTCTCTTGACTTTTCATTGCGATAGAAGATTGTGAAAAGACAAACGCTTTTCTCTCGCTTTACCTCGTTGGCTTAAGCTAAGTCTTAAAGTGGGTTGTTAACCCTGTCCTGGCTTTCATAGAGGAGGATTGATGTCAAGGGGTGTGTGCGTGAGAGAGAGAGTGGGGGGGGGGGGGGGACTTTTCTCTGAGCAGTATTTGCAGCTCTGGTTGAACTGCCAGGTCTCCTGGGAACCCAAAAACTGCTTCACTCCCTAAATTTGCAACATGAAATAGCGTGACAATTAGTGCAAGGCCTTTGTTTTGTGAGTTGATGATTAAAGGCACTATGGACAAATAATATGGACAAATAATTTGTGGAAGAGCAAGAAATCAGAGGAATAAAGACAATGACAAAGTTACCAGCTAGTATTATTTTTTTTTCATTGCACCTCCCAATCCCGATCGATCCTAATTCCCGATTGATCCTAAGTTACTGTTCTAAATACAGGCCTTATTCTTGAGTGTTTGCTAGCTCCAGAGGCCCCTCGCTAGTCTTTTTTAATTGGATTTCTGAAATTGAAGAGACAATATTAAACTGTGGTTATGACTGGTCTCCGGCGACTATCTTGGTTTTATCATATTGTCCTCTTGGTGAAAATATATTCACATGAGTTCATCGGGTCTGGGCTGGAGAGCACATTCAGCCAGTTTACACACTTTGTATCATATGATAATGTTCTTGCAAGATGAGCAAAATGTTTTTTGGCTTTAAAGCTCTCTTTTCATAACAGCAGAGCCATGATGGGGAAAAAAAAAAAAAGACAGCAGAAAAAAGACGTCCTTTTGTGTGTATCTGTAATTTGTGCTGTATTTCATCTTGATTTTGTCTTAAAACTGCAAAGCAGAACAAATCAAAGTGATGCTATTAGAGTATGAGGTCTTTGTTTTGTTTGTTTGTTTTTTTTTCCCCTTTGCATAAATAATGTATTGTGTTAAACATTGCCACTGTTGACAGCAGTTATATTTCAGACAGCATGGAAGATAATTAGAAACAGGAGATATGTGAAATTGTTACTTGCCTTCAGTAAGTCAGAGGCATAAATCAACGTGAACAGTGGTTAGGATTCTCAAAAACAGTGACATTTTTGCCCATTTTCTCACATTCTGGACTGACTAGAGCTCTGCCAATTTTTTTTTTCTTTTTTTTTTTTCTTTTTTTTCATGTACAGCCAAAAATATGAAGTGGGAGGCTTTTGCTTGTAGCTGAGCATTTGTTTAAAGTCATACCCCTATTCCAAAAAAAAAAAAGGGGGGGGTGCCTTATGTGCGGCAGAGGATTTGAATACTTCATTCCATTGTAATTTCTAGTGAGTGCTATTATTGCTTTGATGTTGCGGGTGTGTGTGTGTGTGTGTGTGTGTGTTGTGGGGGGGGGGGGGGGGGGTGTAATTGCTCTCAGAGGACAACCTGTTGGAATCTTTTTTTTTTTCTTCTTTTCTTCTTCTTCTTTCCTTCTTTTCTCAAACACTCTGTCTTCATTCCACTGATTTATTCGTGGCCAGGGATGCTGTTCGATCATCGCGTTTTACCAATCACAGCGAGCGCAATATGATGTAGGTAATTAAGTACTTAATGAGAATTATCCAAAGAGCAAAGCTTTTTCCTCAGTGTCTTATCTTCTCATCTCTCCTATAATGCATAGTACATAATGAGTGAATAAGCACTTCAGCATATTTGGAATCAAAGATGGGCGGGGGGCTCAGTAGTTTTAGAAAGCTGAATCTATGAATACTGAATCAAACACTTAAAGTGTTTGCCTTACCTTAATGTTATAAGTTCACTGACAAACTTCAAGACATAGACTTAAGTTATGTATGCAGTTTGATGTTAACTCTAATGAAATGTTGGAGTGCTTAGTATACGCTTACTCATATATGTTTTAATAGTCTTAATGGAAAGAGTAGTAGAAGGAGGCTCCTATTGACTTCATGTGTTTGACAGACAACGCATGTGGATATATCAGAAAGCTGCAATTCTGGAAAAAGTTGTTAAATCAAAATAATGAAAATTTGGTCTTGTCTCTAGCTGATAACTCACCCTTACTGTTTTGATTATACATCACTGAAAACTTTGATATTCATTCGTCTAGTTCTTAAAATCGCCTTAAATTTGAGTAGTTTTAGATGGCTTTACCCATTTTCACCAAATGATGTATTGTGTGTGTGAGGTGTAGTGGAAATAGCTGTGAGATGATAAAAGGGTGTCACTCTCTCCTAGGTTCTAGAGTAGAAATAGAAGATGTAGAGTAGAAGATCAAAGAAATGGTAATTAAGGCTGTAAGTGGGTTAATTTTGCCTCTGTGTTGAATGACAGCAGTTAACAAAAACAAGAGCTGTCAATGGTGTTAGATTCCCTCACACTCGAAATGAATCCCGTAGAAGGAGCACAAAATGGATCTCAACGAAACTTGAATGAAATGAGATCTGTTGATAACTATACTTTCTTTCTTTAATATTCCTTCTGCTGATGTTTTCGCCCAGGCCACCTGCAGAAGGTTATGGATTTCATTTACATCAATAAACCCTCGGTGCCTCTGAACTTTTTGGCAGAATACACTGATTGAGAAAGTGCGTGTTAGTGTGAACAGCCCAATGTAACGTTGCCAGTCAGTGCATTTTAATCTTTTTTTTTTTTCCTCCCTCTAAAAATGATTCCCCATTCACCGTCAGTTCATGGGCAAAAAAAAATTTGCCAGCCTTTATATCTCTCCATATCTCTTATTTTGAAACTTTTTAGTATTTCTAGACTGCTAGCTGAGTGGTTGGATTGATATAAAAATAAATGTGGTGGAAAGATCCGGTCTTTGTGGACTGCTGCTATCATTTTGATGCTTTGGAAAGGCTTGAAGCAGTTCTCTGGAAAATGTACTTAGAGAATAGATGTGAGAGTTCTCCTCCCCGGTCTCCAGACAGGACTTTTCAAACGTCTGTTTACTGGGCAGGCATCAGCCTTGAAAGTGTCAGGCATTCAGCTCTTCAGTGATCCTCCAGGAGACGTAATGGTATATTTATGGATCTCCCACACTTTTCTTTGGCCTTAATCAAAGTGCAGGCACTGAACATGTCAAAGTATTGTTGAACTTTGGCTCCTCTGAGCCTCTGCCTTGTCAGTAGGAGGCTTTAACTGGTCATGAGGACGCTACATAAATGTAATTGGAGTGGATTGCTTAGCAAAGAACCCGGAGCAGACATCAACTATACACAGACAAAAAGACAGACTGCTCTAGAAGTTCACACCAGCTTCTCTATTAGATGCCCTCTTCATTTGAGTAGTCTTAATTGGAGCTCAGATCATATTCAGATCATATATGTCATTGCAAATGAGCCATATTATAGGCAGGTGATTGAATTTAGATTTCTAATCTCTTACTTGCAGTCATGTCATTTTCCCCACTGGTATTACTGATCTTGCTGCTGTCTAAGGATGAAGATGGGGCAGCAGGCGATAAGATGAGAAGGCACAAGTACTGATTTATCCTCTTCTTCTTCTTTTTCTTCTTCTTCTTCTTCTTCTTCTTCTTCTTCTTCTTCTTCTTCTTTTTTTTTACCCCTCTCCTTTGTGGAAATGCCCGTACTTAGGAAAAAAGCTGTATTTAGCTGCAGCATTGATTTTAGAAAAGGTTGCACAGTGGGAGGTAGGTAGCCTGTCAGTTGGTCTCTCGCCACATACATGGTACAGCAAAGCTAATTGCGCTTTCCAGACACCTATTTGTTGAAAAAGACAGAGCATGCTAACACACCAGTCAAGTATGTCCTACACATTAGGCAGCATCGTTATTATCGTTTTACAACAAAAGAGAAAACTAGAGATTTTTTTTTTTCCTTTCCTTTCTCCATCATGTTGAGGAAAAGTTGTTTGTGTGTAAACAATTTTGAGTGTGAAAGGCGTTTTTGATATTGAAAGCAGCTGTCAGATATATGACGTTCACTCACAATCCACATTTCCATTTGTTCTTGTTTTTCTCGCTCTCCTGCTCTGAGGACGTACAGCGTTTTGAAATTAGATATCAGCCACCACGACAGACAAGAAATGGGGAGAAAAAATAAAGTGACAGAGAGATGGAGGGATTGACGGATTGATATACTTAGCTTGACAGATGGCTGTACATGAATATGCCAATGGAACAATGTTTAAAGAGAGTGAGGGTGGATGGGAATTAAGGAGGGAGAGAGAGAGAGAGAGAGAGAGAGAGAGAGAGAGAGAGAGAGAGAGAGAGAGAGGTGTGTGAGGAAGGGATGTAGAGAGAGGTAGGAACAGGCAGGTAGGAGCTGCAGGGAACCGGTACCAAGACACTTTGATTTTCTCAAGTTGGAGCACAAACACACATAGCTCAGGGCGATTCATCAACTGTCAGCTCCCTCCCCCCATCCCTCACCCTGCTCTACAGGAGGTGTCTTCTCCACGCTTGGAGTACAGCTATCTGGGACAAAAAACTCCCACTCTCACCTCCCTGCACCTCCACACACAACCAACAGGCATTAAAAAAAGGAACTTTCACTGGGCTCTGAAAGACCCATGTTCTGGCTTCCTTTCCAAAAAAACAGATTTACTCTTTACTCTCTCTCTCTCTCTCTCTCTCTCTCTCTCTCTCTCTCTCTCTCTCTCTCTCTCTCTCTCTCTCAGTTTTCTCTATAAAGTGACATAGCCGTTGCACTCAAACACAACGATGGAGCCTCGTGGTCACCAGTGTTGTCTTTCTCTCTTTCACTCATCTTCTCTGTGAGAGCAGTTTGTGTGTTTTTCCTGCAGAAAAAGGTTACAGAATAAGTGAAGGTCAAGTCCATACTCAGCATATGTGATGCGTTATTCATGTGATTTCAGTAATTACACCTCCTGAGTAATGTTCTAGCCTTCGAAAACAGACTCATTTGTGAAAGTGCTCTCTGCATTGCTTGCTTTGCCTGCACCACAATGAGAGAATTACATGCAGTTTGCATTGTATCTGTTATCATGTCCCTCTCACAGTTTTTGTTTTTTTCATGATCCTAAGACATGTGAATTCTCCACTGATACAACTACACAATATTGATTCTGTTTCTCTTTTGTATTTGTTATTCCACCACTGAGGCTATTTACGTGGTGAAAGAATTTTTGTATGCAAGTGTGCATCAGGAGTGTCTCAGCTGCATGAATACTTGCATCAGGGTTGCTTTATTTTATTTTATTTTACTTTATTTTATTTTTTTTCCTCCACTCGATGACAGCTAGATTTTTCACATCTTTTCAGTTAATGTCACAAACAAACAATGTGTGTAGGTGCCAGGTTTCTGTCACTCATTAGACATTAATCATTGACAAATCCACTTCCCCCGAGGATATGATTCTTATTCTTCCTGTCAGTTAGTTTTCTGGTGCATTATCAGTGTGGTTTTTCCACTGGAGAACCCACATCTCCATAAAGCTCCCAAGCTTCCTCACTCGCAGAAACTCTGGGAGATCATTTTATCTTGCACTCGATTGCCAGATAATTATCAGTTAATTATTTAAAGCCTTAAATTAATTTGCTAAAAATAGCCCTCCTGCCTTTCCCTCCCGTCTCCATTGGAGACGGTTCCATTATTTTTAGCCCGTTCTCCTCGTGCCGCGGTCATGTCTACTGTGAGGCCACTGTAGATGTATGACCGTGCGCTGTAAATATGATTTTCATTTGTATCATGTCTACACTTAATCGAATCAGGGAGAGATTAGTGTGTATGAACAATGTTCTGTTCTAAATAGCGGCGCTCGGCGAGGCTAATTTGTGAATTCCTGTAGTAATGCTCATTGAGCTGATGCACAGTAGACTCCACTAACTCTGTTATTGAGCGCAATGCAAGAGCGCCTCCAAAAAAAAAAATGTATCCGTTTATTTTGGACTCGAACTCCCTCATTCATCTGTATATATTTCCCCCATTCTATAGGTCTCTGTATAGTAATTTCTTTTTTTTCTCTGGACACTTCATTAAGCCGAGGTTTCTCTGGACAAAAGAAATGTGCTGTAAGAGGTCTTTTAATGGGATTCATTGGCTTTAGGAATCGAAGTGTTCCCTCAACCCTGCAGAACAAGTTTGACCCTCTGTAGGGCCGGGCCTGATATAATGATAAGGTTATTGAATGGAGCTGTTGCCTGTCAGGCCAGTAGTTGGTTATACTGGGTGACTGAAAGCAAGCTGATCAATAGCGCAGTGTTCTCACACCCTGCCCCCCCCCCCTTGCTCTCCATCCACTCATTTCTCACTTATCTCCCCCCCACCCCCACCCCCCACCACCACCACCCACCCCTGCAAAACATTCCTCTCTTCTTTAAATCTGCAAACCCAAAAGCTTTTCCATGCGGGCTGACCAGCTGGACAAAGCTGTGAACAAGTTGGCAGCCAGATCAAATTAGCTGCTTTTCTAAAAGTGTCGGAATTGATCCTGAGAAATAAATCTGGGAGAGCAAGTCCTCATTAGAATAATAACAAAGCCAAGAAAAAAGAACAACAGTTCAGTTTGCTGCAGAAGTGCTCGGTATCGATCCAATTTGAGTAGAGCTAAGAGCATTTAAGTGCTTAGGCCAAGCTATTCATCCAGAATTTTTATACGATCCAACAGAAGAAAGCCCCGAATTCTATTGACATTTAAAACACTTTGTCTCATGGAAGCTGCTTTTAGATCCAGCTCAGGGGGGACTCCATTTGAAACAGCTGAACAGTCTTGATTACAGGCATGTTCAGGAGGGCTATATCAACTGGTCTCCTGAGAGCCTCTGTTTCACAGTCTTCTGAAAAGCCATGAGCCACAGAAAGGTAAAATCATTGCACAGCGTTAGAACAATGCCTTTAAACTAACTAGACAAGTTTGTGCGACCACTGTAAAGTTCTCGTCACACTCCTGTGAACTTTTTTTTTTTTTTAAACCTTTTTCTGGTCTTACTTTTGTCTGTTTTTTATCCTGTCTCTTTGGTTTGTTCCATTTGGATAGGTCTCCCTCTCTCTCTCTCTCTCTCCCTCCCTCTCTCTCGCCAGAACAAGGCTCTGCGTGCAGCTGTGATTTTCAATTAAAAATTATAGGAAAAAAAAAAAAAAAGAAGGGGGGGGGGGGATCAGTTGTTCTCAATTCATCAGCAGCAAGATACAATCAGTGGATCCAATTGTCTAATTCATGTAATGGTAGAGCAGGTTGGTGAGAGTGATAAACTTAATTACCGTTAGGTAAAGGCTTGCTGAGGCAGTAGTATCATAAAGATATACCCAGGCCGTTACCTATGGAGCATTATATCCTACACATAATGTGCTGTAGTTATCTGCAGCATAGCGCTGATTCACCTTGAACTCATTTGTAGGAGTGGCATTTATGCATCCATTCATGTTACTAGACATCATAATTTAATCTGATATGTCATTTTCAGTACCATGGGACCAGAGTTGGGGTAACACAGTACAAAGCAATGCATTACTGTAATCTAATTATTTTTCTCTTCAAAAAGTAGTGCAATGCATTACAGTTTATATTGTTGTAAGTGCATCGCAATTACTGACTTAATAAAAATGTAGTTATTTGCATTACACATGCTGTATATTTCTAAGCGAATAATGTCAGTTGTGTGGAATCTATATAACAGTGCCCCCTCGTTCAGTGACCGCCCCATTTGGGTCATTGTTCTGCAACAGCCGACATACACAGCGCGTTTCAGTACAGCGACTGCTAATGTGGACCTAACATGCATTTCTTTGCATTTGCTTTTTAAAAACAAATAACCAAACAGTTTGTCTCAGCCAACCCCAAGGAGGAAAGGGCTTTCCTCCAAACGATGTGAGAGACTTTGCTTAATGAGATGTAACCACTATCTCAGAGATGAGGAAACAAAATGAGTTGAACCATGCAAACAATAGTTCAAGCAGTGCTTTTGGTAATATACTGAATGTGTTTGATAATGTACTTTCGATTTTCTTTGAAAAGCCTTTCTGGCTGTAGTTAGTATGTTGCTGAACATTTATTTATAAAGATATACTTTTGAGGCAATTCTCCTAAACTGAAGGCCTTTACTTTCCAGTCTGTATGTTTTGAAAGTGAGTAAGAGAGTAATTCTTTAGTACACGTATAGTTATTTAGTGTGTTGTTTGAACTATTAATAATGTCCTAGAAGGACTGTTGGGTATCACCCCTGGACTTTCCATTTTGTAGGTTTGTATGGGTGTAGGCCTTAACGTAGAACTAAAGCTGTAAGTAAGAGTGATCACTTTTTTTTCTGTGGAAAGTAATGAGTAGAGTAATTTCTTTGAGTAATTACCCCAGTACTGTATGGGACAGTCCTGAGATGGCCAGCATGCTTACACAGTCCAGCATATCTTGGGAATTTATGATGTATTCCATAAAATCCATGGATTTTTAGTATAACACAGTATATCTCCAAAGCACGCAAAAGCTTTGATACAGACCAGGATTTA